>NC_083655.1:2422181-2512181 GCF_963576545.1 Limanda limanda
CTAATATTATTTGGACTTGAAATCTACTGAGTAAAAAGAAAGTAGCAGGCAGCAAAAAATCCATTCGGTTCTGTTATGTTTATTTCTCTTAATCGCTCTCGTTCTTTTCTTAGCAAACAAAAAACTGTAGTTTCAAGAAGCACTCACTTCACTTATGAACTTGACAATAGAAATATCACACCATCATACATTACAAACTGCATCTTTAAGTTATGCAACATCCTCCAAGCCTCAAACTTTCCTCTTTCTCGTTCCTGATGCCTCTGTCAAAGTTTCAACAGCCTTTAAATGTCTCTCCAAACTTTGATTTGTAGTTTTGGGAAAATACATCAGGGGCGAACACAATTCTTTACCTTCCCAGCAGCAATAACTGGAATCAAATGATCTCATCAAAACCTCCTGATCCTGCATCACGCTGTAAATTCTGTCAACACATAGACAATCTCATTGTGTCTGCTTGGCCTCAGCAGCCGGCGACAGAACAAAGCAGAAGCAAAGAGTCTGAATTGGTGTCGGCAGCTTTAATAGAAGACGTTGTGGAGATGTCCGACCCGATAGAAGGCTGCTGAGATCTCTTTGAAATGTATGAACTCACATTCCTTCCTTCCTCTCGTCAGCCTCAGAACACTCAGACGGCCCCGAGGCGTTCGATACCGTGGAGGATCAGTCGAGATCACAAATCCGAGCGGTTCACTGGGTGTTCATCACAATCAAGAATCACTTAAGAACACTTTGTGGTGTTGTCGTGGCTCAGATCTACAGTCAAGAGCTCATATCTACAGGATCATATGAAGACAGCTGCATCCATGATCTAAAGAGCTCAACAGCGTCCTGAAGTAATTCATTTTCTCAAGAGGGATTTTGATCATCAGACATATTATTTTAACCATCCGAGGTAGACTTTCAACACACTTTAAGATGAAACAATGTTATATTCTCATGTGGAAACCAGGTCAGACTGATATCACCATGTTGATTTATTCACAATGTCAAAGAGAAGTACTACGACCCACAGTCCTCAGAGACGTCTCTGATTGGAGGAGCCCTAACATGCTGCAGTGTTTAGATTGGAGGCGCTGGAAGTCATTAGAAAGGGAACATTTGCCGTGATTTATGGGATGTGTATTTCCTTCCACTCTTAGAATAATTACATACAGTTTGTTTCTTTCCATGGGAAGTTTAGCTCGGGAATTTTGGGAATTTTGAAAAAAAAAAAAATACGCAAATTAAACGCTGAGCAATAAAAACATCATTCAAAACTCTATTTTAAAGATGTATGGAACGTTGAGTTTCAACCCTCCACTGTGCATTCTTCCATCACATGCACAGATAACTCCCAGCATCCTTCACTCTACAGCAGGGCTATTGAGGCCTGCTGTAGAGTGCAGGACTAGTCAGGTAAGTTTCCATGATATTACTGGAGAAAATATATTAGCATGCTGATTGAGGATTGTTCATCTGTTCATCGAGCCTATTTACATTCATTTATCCATCAATTGTAAAATATGTTTACAGACGATTCCAATTGTTTGGCTAACTATTTATATCTCTGGCATTGCATTAGTGTTTTTTTACAAACTTTTTTCTCATCTTATTCTACAGAACAATGCCACGTGCACTCTCTCATGTGTGGAGACATTTCACCCCATCCAATGTAGAAGGAAAGGCTGTGTACATTTGCAAATACTGTGCAAAGACCTATGTTAAGAATGACACAACGATGCAGAAGCATATAGTCAAGTGCCCAAAGTTTCCTCAGGGCTCAAATCAGCCTATGACAAAACAAAATGTTTATATTTATGTCAGTATATGACAAGGTAAATACAGTTAGTATAAATTACCCACAACATTTCCAGTTTATTCCCGTTAATTCCCGTTAATTCCCGTATATTCCCGTTAATTCCCATATATTCCCGTTAATTCCCGTTAATTCCCATTGAAAGCTTCCAACTTTGAACATTCCCGGAATTTTGCAACCCTAGTCACAATTCATCTGGTCGCTGGTCGGTCTGGTTCCAGGCTTTAAACTCTTAATAAAATGACTCTCTGAAATGTAAATGGAGAAAATGATTGAAGGAGTTTGTCAGTTTATCGCAAAACCAACGTACAAAGAAACAACCCGTCACACTCACACTCACACCTACAGACAAACTAACTCCGATCTGCCTGGAGAGAACATGCAAACTCCACATCGAAAGACCCCCGGCTAAACCGAGATCTGCACCACTGCACAACAAAAACATGCTTTGCGATTTGCAACTCAAAGAAAAAGTATCTCACCTTGAAACAAAAAATAAAATCGTATATCAAATATTTACATTTGCATTTGCAACCCCACCTGTCTGATGGCGAGCAGCAGCTTGCCGTAGGAGTACAGGATGACGATGAACGGCACCACCAGGCAGAAGATGAACAGGCAGATGATGTAGGAGATGTTGTTCGGCGTCTGGGTCCGCCAGTCCACCGAGCAGGTGGTCCCGGGACCCTCAGGCCCGTATCTGCTCCAGCCCAGCAGCGGGGGCACGGTCCAGGCCACCGAGTAGAGCCAGGAGAAGGCGATCCCTCCCAGCGCGGCGCGGTAGTCTCTCCCGTCAGCCATGGTCGGCGCCATCATGGTGCAGTAGCGCTCGTAGGACAGAACGGCGAGGGAGATGAGGGAGACGATTCCTGAGCGGGGGGGCAGAGAGTCACAAATATCAACGATTATGATTCTTCTGATTTGGCTGTTATGTGGAAACTTGAGTTTTAATACAGAGCAATTATAGATTATCGTTGTCAAAGGGTGTAAAGAAGCCTCTGAATATTTTTGAGATCAGAATTCAACATCCGGCCACAAAATCCACATCTGTTCCAAAACTGAAGCTCCAATATATTCTGGATTAGAAAAGTGCTTTTGCAAATTTCATATGAATCAAAGAAGGACTTTTAGATTTACTTACAGTCAAACAATGCATTGTGACCTTGGAACGAAACATGTGACTCAATCTATATCGTGAGCTAATCATTATCCCGAGTGGTCAGGTGAATCACCACGACGCTGCTCACACCTGCCTCTCACACACACACACACACACACACACACACACACACACACACACACACACACACACACACACACACACACACACACACACACACACACACACACACACACACACAGCTGTGCATTATCTCCTCGTGCATGTTAATTGCTAATTGATGAACATATGCAACTGGAGGGAATTCTTAAATCAGAGCTAATCAGCAGATACGAGCTGAAGTGGCGTCCAGTGGCACTTTGCCTTCGCCGGGGACTGAGACTTTGATTACAGACAATCACTTGGATCCGGTGGGAGGCTTCGTGTTTGGTTCGGACTGTGTGGCGAGGTCATGGACGCACAATGTGTTGATAGCAACCGGGAAGAGCATGCTTGAGATTAATGGAAATTACTGTGTGTGTGTGTGTGTGTGTGTGTGTGTGTGTGTGTAGGTAGAGAGGTCTCCATCTGTCCATTACTGATGCCCTCTGGTTACATAAAGCACTTGGGCTCCATAGGTCTGCACTCATGGGTCAAACATAATTAACACATTGTGTTGAGGTAACAAAAAACAACAATATCTAGTGAGCTCTGTCAATACTTCAAACTCGAGGGGATTTGGAAAAAAGAAAATATGCTCGAGACCCCGTTCAGTTCATTGTGTCTTCATGTCTTTTATGTTTACTCATTGCTCAGAAGCCTTTTGAGATGCATTACATGTATGAAAGGATCTATGTAAATATATAAAGTAAAAAAATGTATTCATTTTATTATTAAACCGTAATATCTGCACTTTCCTTTTACATGTGCCTGTAAAATGATGGTAATCTATTAAAACTGCTCTCAGCTCCCAGACATAAGTGACCTGTGGAGAGGGGTTAATTCATTATTATTAATTAATTAGTGACTGATTAAAAATATGTGAAAAGAGGGAAACATAAATTGATTCAAGTTGATATAATGATCAACAGACTGAGCTTCGACCTGCCGCAGAGGTTTGGATTCTGTCGGATGCAACATTAAATAAAAGTAGAATTGGTAGAAACCATGTTAAGTGGTATTCAATGATTTCTTTGGCTACTTGTTGTCATGGGAACAAGCACAATATCCACAGTTTTAACTATAATGAGATTGATTGAGATGGTAAACAGTTTTATTCAACCAGCACCGACAGACACGTGACAATATCGTTGATCTGCAGCCACAAAAAAAAGAGGTAAAATAAACATGACGACATTTGACGAGGGAATAATTCATGAATCTTGATGAAAAAGTCCTTTTTATCAGACTGATATCCACGAGTGTGTGTGACATATGCTGCAGATCCACGTCTAGCTGATTTAAATGTGGTTTCATAAGGGGACTGTGGGGCGGGATGCACTCTACGTCATTTGTGTTTGTATTATTTCCTTATTATAAAGTGATCACGGGTAAACAAGCCCTCACCTGTCTAATGCAGTCTACTGTTTGAGTTTGAATAGTCTGCTAACTGCACGTGTCTGACATCTTTCCTTTGCTGTGGTGATTGTTCAGACTCTGCTCGGAGCCTCGTGAGGCTTCAGGGCGCAAATCATTTCCCGACCTGTGACTTTGATTCCAACGTGTCCCGTCACATTCTCCACTGTGCATGTAAATGGCTTCTTTTCACCTGAGGCCTGATTGGTCTTCACCCAGAGGTGAGGAATAGATTCAAGGCAGAATGAATGAGCCAGTGTCCCGGAGCCTGAGTCAGCACGGGAGCTAATCATCTTTCCGCTTCCGCTCTTCTTTTTCTTTGTCTCCTCTTTCTCTTTGTCTTTCTCACTCTGCTCTTTCTTTCTTTCTGGTTTCAGATCCAATTGTCTGCAAAGCAAAAGCACTTGTGCCGAATCTGACCACTCAGCACAACGTCCACTGTGTTTACATGCATTGACTCTGCATAATCCTGTTAGTGGTGGCTTTCTGGAGTAACCGGATTTCTTCAAAGTCAGATGAATGAAATCTGATTTTCCTAACCAGCTTATGGGGATTAGTGTCTGTATCTTGATTTCTTCGGAGGACAGATTACATCTTGACCGTGTCTAATCATAACCAGGCTCCTGGTGGTGTTTTTACACTGAGTGCATCATGAAAACTTCATGCAGGGAAAGTATCGATGGAGCGGAGGTGATAAAAGACAACACTGCTGCAGGTAACAATTATTTTTTATGATTACTCCGTTAATTGTTGATGCGTCAAAATGTCACCACCTGTTTGCATCAGTTTCCCAAATCTCGCACCTGTTGGCGTCTGACTGATTTGTAAATCGTGACGGAGAGAGGACCCAGAGAGAAAGACCCGCAGTGAAACCAAAGAAGAGAGAGAGAGGAAGGGAGGAGGAGGAGAAAAGAGCCTTTTGACTTCACAAATGAGATCTTATTCCAGGGAGAGTGACCCGATGTGGCTCGATTACAGTCGCTGACCACGCGCTGCGCCGGCTCTGATGTTGTCTGGGTAATTGCAGCAGAACACACAACATCTCGTTAGTGACTCAACACACAGGTTCCACCTCAGCTCCTGCAGCCGGGGGGGGGAAACAGGATGTCTTGAACCTTTTTTTAGTTTTCATGTGGGTCTGTTCATCCAGCGTGTTTCATAAGACTGACTAACAGTGACGTGTGTGTGTGCACTTGTAGGTTTGGTTTGGTCTCTGCCTTTGTCTAGATTTTATAAATTGAGCCAATTTGAGCACCATTCACTGAACAGAGCAATTCTGGTTTTGTGCATTTGCAAATCAACAAAGTGACACATGCACACAAAAATAAAATTGCTCAAAATTGCTCAGCTATCAAGAGTAGATGCATTCAGGCTGAATATCGTCATGTTTGTTACGGCACAGCAGCTGAAAAAAGCCAACCATCGGATGAAATCACATTTAAATCTACTAAATCCATTACTTTAATTGGATCTGCTCCAAATTCCCCTCACTCGTGGATGTCAATCCGGTAAATATGCCTGATAGAGAAACAAACTGACGGGCACTTTTATTTATGGAACCATTACTTCCACCAACAAGATCTTTTCCATCAGCCGGAGGATAATGTGAAACAACTGGGACCCTACAGGTTATTTTTGGCCATGTTATTTTTGGATCAATTCTCACCTAAGAGTCATCAATCACTCACATTCATCTTTGATGCGCTCATCTCTCCGCTCCAGAGACCTGACGGAGACGATGACCAGCTGAGCTCCGACCTGAATCTCTGAAGCGTCTCGGCGGCGCTGAGAGAAGCCTTTTGATCTTGTCACGTACAATTTTGATGCTATTGGTTATTACTTACTTATTCTGCAGGTGCTGGAGGACATCCAACGCCCAGGAACAGCATGAAAAATTAATCGTACGGATTCTCAGGTCATGGATGAACTGCAGATTAGATATATGAATGCTGCATGTTTCATTTACAGAGAGGATGAAAAGCGGAATTGTGTGGGAAGTTTAGTGAGAAACTTTTAGTTTGACGGAGAAAAGATGAGAAAACAGATGAGATGAGAAAAATGGACGTGCAATAACTGCTTAATTCACCTTATACCAGTCCCACAAGAGAAAAGAGCTGGTTGAATAGAAACTTGCAAATCTAAACTCTTACAGAAGCTATTCGAAAGAAACAATAACACCTTAATGCAAGACCAGACCAGAGAAAAGAAGAGATTTAGGACTTTACAGCATCCTAGTGCAAAACATCTTACTGCACCTTACATCTTACTGCACCTTATTGCAGGTCCAGACTCCAAATAGAAACCAGGAGCTTTAGGAGAAACAACATTTTCTTGTACCTTAAATCTGCCAGGGAGTCCAGTCCCGAAAGAGAAAGTGATTTAAGAGCAACAACTTCTTACAGAGTCGTACCGCAGCAACAAACATCATTGAGAAAACAACCTTGTAGAGCAGCAGCTGCACTTTACATCTCACTGCGCTTTGCTCCGAGTCCAGATTCCACAGAGAAAACAACTGATTTAATAGCAACAACAACAAATAAGTGCGCTTCACTTAAAGTCTGAATTCCATTGAGAAATGGAATTTCTCAGAAGAGAAATCAATAGCTTTAAGAGAAACATCACTTTATTGCATCTGACAGCAAATCAAGCAGCAGCATCTGAGTGCCCTTTCCTCCAGGTCCAGGTTCCACAGAGAAAACAACTGATTTCAAAGCAACAACAACAAATAAGTTAGCTTCACTTAAAGTCCGAATTCCATCGAGGAAACAAAAGATGTAAGAGTAGCAACCTCTTCCAGAGCTTCACTGCAACAGGTGAGAGAAGAGCTACAGCACTTTACTGCTTCTACATAGTTCGCTTTCACTCCAGCTGCAGATTCCACAAGGGGGGGGGGGGACAACTTATTTAAAAGCACCAACGATAACACCTTCTTAAACCTCGCTACAGGGCGAGACTCCAAAGAGAAAACTAATATGTTTAATAGTCACCTCTTCAGGGGGGGGCAAAGCTCCTTAACACACTGATTAATCATAAGCAATTGCTCTCAATCACAGAACCCCTTAAGTGCAAAGTGTAAAAGATCAGAAGTCATTAAAAAATCCCCCCCTCCCTTCAATCAACATCATCATTTAGCTTCACTGCACTGTCGGGAGAATCAGGATCTTACGGTTTCTTAGCTGGACACCTGGAGGTCAGAGGTCAGAGGTCAGATCGTTGCACCTTTGTCTTCCACAACCTCTGGGGAACAAGATAAGAACCTGACAGCAGATCTACTGCGTCATGTGATATAACAAGGTGATTCCCAAGTTTTCTTTCTGGATTTACCCAAAATGCATTATTCCACTGGGACTCGATCTGAATCAGGACACATCACCGGATCAGATCGTTTTGTGTCCTTGAAGCAAATTCAGTTCAAGAGCTGCACATTAATCAGCAGCGAGCAGAACATTACACCTTCACTGCTGCAGAATTAATTGCAGATTAACATGTTCTGCTGCAGGCGACGGATGCATTCATATGTTAATTTAACTTTTAAACTGCACAAATTCATGATTTGGAGACAAACTGTCACAGTTACCAGTGGTGTATAAAGTACTTGAAAGCCATACTTGAGTAAAAGTACAGATATCTTACCTGAAAGTGACTTCGGTAAAAGTAGAAGTCACCCGTCAGAAAATGACTTGAGTAAAAGTCTTAAAGTAGCTCATATTAAAAGTACTTAAATATCAAAAGTATCTGGTGTTGGAATGTACTTAAGTATCAAAAGTAAAAGTACAAGTACCAAAATTAAAAATGCAAAGTGCTTTTTATAGTAGGCCTATAAAGACACAAAACAATCCAAAATGTTTCTCCTCAAGATTTATCTCAACTGACTGAAAAATTATAACAACAATATGAATATAATGTATATAATGTAAAAAATTTGAACCCTAGATGAGAGAGAGAGAGAGAGAGAGAGAGAGAGAGAGAGAGAGAGAGAGAGAACCGACCTCCGCTGCTCAAGTAACGAGCCAGTTTGAGAATGTAAGAAGTAGAAAGTACAGATATTTTTGTTCAAATGTAACGAGTAAAAGTAAAAAGTCGTCAGGAAAAGAAATACTCAAGTAAAGTACAGATATGTGAAAAATCTACTTGAGTACAGAAACAAAGTATTTCTACCTCGTTACTTCCCACCACTGACAGTTACATGGAGCGAAAGAGTCAATGCGCTGGAAAAAAAAGGCAATTTCCACAGATTCCTCACAGACTCTCTCTTATCTGAGAGGTGGTGAACAGACGTGAGGACACAAATCGATATTTCATCTGTGTCTCTCTTGTGAGAAGCAGATAAATCCCAACGAGGCAGAGACAGATAACATTCAGCAGATTTTTACTCCAGATTCAATGTCCTCCTGCTGGTGTTTGGAGATCAGGACAGAAGGAAAGAAACAGCTGCTCACCCAGACACGCGTTGACGAACCCGTACCACACGCACCCGGCCCGTCCGATGAGCCAGCGACCCTGGGTGCTGGCCGCGAAGCTGAAGGGGGTCCCCAGCCCGCTGACCAGCAGGTCGCTGGCGGAGATGCTCACCAGCAGCAGGTTCATGGGGCTGCGCAGAGCCCGGTAGCGGAGGAACAGTGTGAGCACCAGCAGGTTGCTGAGGAAGCCCACCGTGCCGATGAAGCCGAGGCACACCGCGACCACCAGGTGTCCGGTGGGGCTGAGGGACGCCGGAGGCACGGTGCCGGGCACGGTGCCCCCCGCTGTGCCGCCGGATCCCCCCCCTCCACCACCACCGGGACAGGGCTCGCAGCTCAGGCTCAGGTTGGACCCGATCATCCCGGGCCCGAGCCAGGAGGTCTGGACCGGCCCGGAGCTTCCAGCGCGGGTCAGAACCGGGTCAGAACCGGGTCAGAACCATCCGGGCTGCAGGCGCCTTTACGCACCGGGCGAGCATGTGGAAACTTCTACTGAGGAGGAGGAGGAGGAGGAGGAGAGGAGGATCCGGTCCAAACGAGCCTCTCCAGAGGGAGGTCTTCACCGAGCAGATACCGGGAAGGGGGGTGGGGGGGTGTTACGGGTCCGGTCCCGCCCCTCTCCGCCGTGCGCTCCTGACTCCAAAACGTGCGCTCCCTCTCCAAAAGCGCACGATGTCTTATCACCTCCTGCGCCTTTTTACGCGCTCTGGGACTGTGTGTGTGTGTGTGTGTGTGTGTGTGTGTTTGTCTGTGTGTGTGTGTGTGTGTGTGTGTGTGTGTGTGTGTGTGTGTGTGTGTGTGTGTGTGTGGACCCGGTATTACTCGTGTCGTGGGGACCTAAATCTGTTTCCAGTCACAATATAGGGGACAAAAATGAAGGTCATTTAAGTTGTGTATCTATATATACAGTCTATGAGTAAGATATTTTTTAAGGTTTGTTTAGTTAAGGTTTGAGTAATTCTCCAGTAAATCCATATAATCACCTCTGTGAATCATTAGATTTTAAGGGTAATACTTGTTTAAAGTTAAGTTTAGGTAGGGTAAGGTTAAGATAAGGGTAAGGGTGAGACAAGTAGTAACTGTAGTTGAGGTTTGAATGAGTTTCCAGGAAATCCAAGTAAGTCTATGTAATGTCTGCTGAAGTCATGGAGACACAACTCTGTGTGTGTGTGTGTGTGTGTGTGTGTGTGTGTGTGTGTGTGTGTGTGTGTGTGTGTGTGTGTGTGTGTGTGTGTGGACCCGGTATTACTCGTGTCGTGGGGACCTAAATCTGTTTCCAGTCACAATATAGGGGACAAAAATGAAGGTCATTTAAGTTTTAGGGTCTCTATATACAGTCTATGAGTAAGATATGTTTTAAGGTTTGTTTAGTTAAGGTTTGAGTAATTCTCCAGTAAATCCATATAATCACCTCTGTGAATCATTAGATTTTTAAGGGTAATACATTTACAATTAATGTGAAGTTTAGGTAGGGTAAGGTTAAGATAAGGGTAAGGGTGAGACAAGTAGTAACTGTAGTTGAGGTTTGAATAAGTCTACGTAATGTCTGCTGAAGTCATGGAGACACAACTCTGTGTGTGTGTGTGTGTGTGTGTGTGTGTGTGTGTGTGTGTGTGTGTGTGTGTGTGTGTGTGGACCTAAATCTGTTTACAGTCACAATATAGGGACACAAATGAAAGCCATTTAAGTTTTAGGGTCTATACAGTCTATGGGTAAGACATGTTTTAAGGTTAGTTTAGGTTTAGGGTTACGCCTTAAGACATGTTTTAAGGTTCGAGTAAGTCTCCAGTAAATCCATGTAATCACCTCTGTGAATCATTAGATTTTAAGGGTAATACATGTTTAAAGTTAAGTTTAGGTAGGGTAAGGTTAAGATAAGGGTAAGGGTGAGACAAGTAGTAACTGTAGTTGAGGTTTAAATAAGTCTCCAGGAAATCCAAGTAAGTCTATGTAATGTCTGCTGAAGTCATGGAGACACAACTGTGTGTGTGTGTGTGTGTGTATATGTGTGTGTCTGTGGGTGTGTGAGCATGCACTCAAACAACCACCACACTGTGACTGAGAGCATTACATAACACCATTGTCTGAGCACAGCAGGCAGCAGATGAACAGAGACAGATCTGAGAGACTCCACTCGTTCCCCAGGATTCTGTGAAACCCCTTCACCATCAATTTCACCGCCGTGTAACCACCGTTCACACATTTAATTAAAAGAAATAAACGATTGCTCATGTCAGCAGCAGGAGGAGAGCGAGTCCATGCTGCCAGACAAGAGATCAGTAGTTTAAAGCCTGAAGGACACGAGCGATTTCTCCTGAGCTCACTCCGTCTCGGCAAATCATTATTTCAGGTCAAAAGACAGATATGTACAGTGGCTTGTTTGCCAGTTCCTCTGTGATCTTGATGTCAGGGGTGAGGAGGTGCAATTAACTGTCAAAAGCACAGGAATCAATGGTGTTGTGTCCCCGTGCGAGTTCTCGTGTTGCCGCTGCCTGTTGCACAAATGACAAAAAACGAGAATAGAGGTCATTTTCCTTCCATTATCAACACACACCTCCCCCAAGGCACAACAGTTGCCTTAAATCCAATCAAGCTGCACCAAATTGCACACACTCAAAGATATCAATTCAATTGTAGAATATCAAACCACATGTAGAAAATCTGGTAAAAAAATTAAGAGTGAAACTGGGATTCTTCTTCCGTCACAAATCTTGTTTTTCTTTTTTTACCAGAAAAAAGTTGATTGCCACCACTTTCCTCCCTGTACTTGATTACAGTGATCTCTTCTATATGAATGCCCCAGCAAACTGTCTGCGTTCTCTCGACACTGTATATCATGGAGCCTTAAGGTTTGTCACTGGTTGTTAAGCCCTCACTCACCGCTGCATCTTATATGCTCGGGGTTGAGTGGCCATCTCTGGCAGCACGCCGCCTTATACATTGGCATATTTGTATTTATAAAGCTATCTTGGGTCTGCTTCCCCACTACTTATGTAATTATATCTTTAAATCCCAGAGCAATTACTGCTTACGTTCAAATGAGTTTTATTTATTAATTATGCCCAAAGTTCACTCTGAATTTGGTAAGCACTGTTTTAAGTTCGCTGCACCTGCTGCTTGGAATGCACTGTAAAAAACTCTAAAGTTAAAGGAGCTCATAAACCTTGAAACTTTGAAGACTCGTGTGAGAGAAATTGGAGCGGCTTCATACCGCACTGGTTCTTGTTTTGGTGTGAATCCGGAGCTTTAGTCCTGTTGCCTTATCTTTTCTTTTTCTTTAAATGTATTTTATCTGTGTTATGTGATTTCTGTGTGTCTTGTGACTGTTGACATTTTTTGTATGCTGCTGTCTTGGCCAGGCTTCCCTTGGAAAAGAGGTCATTGTATCTCAACGGGACTGACCTGGTTAAATAAAGGCAAATAATAAAATAATAAAATTACATTTGATTTGAATAGCACAAATATTTAAATGACCTCCAGGCGCTTTACAAGGAAGGTCAAGACCATAAACATTTCCCACAATCAGCAGCACTTTGGCGACCGCGAGGAGGAAAGAGAAGAAACCTCCAGGAGAACTCGACTCAATGTGGGCGGCCATCTGCCTCCACCTTCAAAGTTCTCTTTACACCAAGATCCATGAATTATTCCCTGTGAAAAATGTGAAAATGTCAAGAACTTCGAACACACCCGATATCTCTAAAAGTGATAAAACAGATTCCTGGATCCAATCCTTTGATGGGATCCATATCAGAATTCAATGGGGTCTTTCTTCACCCCTGTCACATCCTTCCAACAAGTTTCGTTGAAGTAGATTTTGCGTAATCCAGATGCAAACACAAATAAAACAACTCCCTGGTGGAGGTATTAACTCGATTTTTGTTGTTGTTAAGGTTTATTAAGTTCAGGAACATTCTCAAAGCTGCAAGTATCCATATTTGGGTTGGATACCTGCGCCAAGACTTCCTCCGCCGGACCTGTTTCCAGTCCGACCGCCACAAACCACCACACTGTTTCCAGGTCTTAGTGAACCTAGTCCGGGCCGCTTCATGCTTACCCCCTAAACTGGTAAATGATCTGCTAAATACTCATAAACTTCAGGAAATATGGTTGAATGGTTAAACCGTCGCTTTGTCAACTCTTGTAAATCAGCACTTCTCTATACATGAGTGATTTGAAGCAGGGAAAGTTCTCCGTGTTAAAGAAACAAATGTAAGCATTTCTAAATTGTGGTTTTCTAGCGTTAGAAAGCGTTAAATTCTCTCCTGGGAGTGACGGGGCAGGTCAGCTGGTCTCAATGGGACCAGTGAGGTCTGGACCCCGAGGCCAAACGGCCCCCAATTCAATCCCATGGTCGGACTTCTGATCTATGAGCCGATTTTTCCAAAGGCTGACGTGTTGGTTAGAGCTCAGGGGCACAATGAAAACTGAATTCTACGTTTGTGTTGTGTCTGCGGGGCAGTTTACAACTTAGACGAGCGTATAGGGAGCAATAAAAGTTGACTACGCGGTTGTAGCTAATGGTAATTTTCACTTCAGCTAAGCTGCATCGATTATATGGTGAGTTGTCGGTAAAGAGTGGAAATGCTAATGCTCAGTGGGGATATAGTGTGGTTGCACAGACTCATTAAAACCAGCCGGGCCGGTTTACTCACACATGATTGATACAATTTCTAAAGCGTCTGCTCGACTCTCCGCCTCGCGACGTATAGGAACACCGGGCCACATACATGATGTGTGAAATCGCCCATCACGGATAATAATGGCTATTTGCTCGCCCATCAGGACAGCATTAACATACAGGTCTTTCTTTTATAAGGCTTTTAAACACTAAACTGTCACTTTTACTGATAGGAGCAGTCAGAGGAAATGTGCGACTTTGGTTTGATTGTTATTCTGCAGATAAACGCACACACGTGTCTCTCTCTCTCTCTCTCTCTCTCTCTCTCTCTCTCTCTCTCTCTCTCTCTCTCTCTCTCTCTCTCTCTCTCTCTCTGTCTCTCTTTCTCTCTCTTTCTCTCTCTTTGCAAACATAACCGTGTACTCCTGCACCTCCAGTGAGAAATGAATAATTGATTAAACAAAAATTAAGTATTTTAATGAAATTTGCCTCATGAAAAATGGAGCAGAGTTCATAAAAACTTAAGCGCAGGACAATGTTCTCTGCACTTTTGTCTCTTGAGGGATGGAAACACTGTGTCGTGGAGAATATGACATTTTCTTTATGTCTGCATAAAGCTGTGGGGTCGAATGGATGTGACAAAAACATTAATAAAAGAGCGTAAACGTCTGAGATATCTCACACTCTGGAGCTTCAGACCTTTATCAACAGTCAAATGTCACCAGTAACTCGACGTATGTTCCATGTTCTTCAGAAAAGTTGATTTATATTCACGGCTTATGGCATAAAACTCAAAAAACTAAAATCGATTCCATTAGAAACAATCGATTGCTTGTGAAGTCATCACAGGAGCAATAAACAATTATTCCAGTAAGATTCAAAGCACAAAATACATTGTCTCAGGGCACTTGACAAAGTAAAAGAAGACAAATCCATTAGAGCTTCATGCTGTACGTCAGAGGAACCACGGTGACCTTTGACCTCATTCCGCCTCCTGGCAGCCCCGGCTCTTTAGCTCCATTCACCGAGCTAAACGCAGCCATTCACAAATAAATTGAATCGCTCTCTCTCTTCCATTTCAATCTGGAATGTGAATTTATGGACACACACACACAGACACACACACACACACACACACACACAGACACACACACCCACTCTGTTCCGCTGGGGGGGGATTGTCTGGGAGGAGAGGTGAATGAAGGGTCACTTGATTGGTTCACCCACTTTTTGAGGCTGATTGACTGTGTGACTAAAATTGAAATAGTTCACTGGGTGATCGACTGATTGACAGACTCAACCTGTACTTATCGATCGACTCAGTTAACTAACCCTAACCCTACCGGATTTGATTCTTGATTTACTGACTCATAGTGACTGACTGATCACTAATCCACTGACTGATTCAGTTATTTATTGATTAACTCAGTTCTCAGTCGATCGTCTGATGATTGATCGATTACTCGTCTGACTGAATAAATTGTTGATTTACTGACTTAATAAATGGTGAAGGGACTGACTGATTGATTTATTGGTCGACTGATTAAACTGTTTTTTTATTATCCACTGACTGGTTAGTCTGAGACGTTGGTTGACTGACTGACCCAGTTCTTAATTGATTGATTGACTGAATAAATGTGTGATCAATTGATGGATTCAGTGTGTTTCTGAATTGACTGGCTGATTAATTTACTCTGGGACTAGTTGACTGAGTCATTTGTTGACCGACTGATAAATTGACAGATTGAATGGCTCGTAAATCACATCAACACTTTTTTAATCATGATTAATATGTTTGCTGATGTGCAACAAAGCGTCACAGTCACACGATATTCGTTCCTCTTTTCCACCTCACTGGGCAGATTTATCACGACACAACATAAACATGTATTTTATTATTTCCTCTTCTATTGCAGGGTCTGTGTCACATTACATTTTCTCTCCTGCAAGAATATTAAATAAATGATCTTGTGCTCCACCACTGTGCGGAAGCTCAAACATTGCAAAACAGAAATCAATTCCCTTTACATCAGAAGTAGATGGTTAGAGCCACAGAATGGGTCTGGTCACATTCACAGTGTGACCATGAATCACGAAGCTTTCAGAAAGTGCATAAAAGCAAAATATGCAGGCGAGTCAAGCAGATGGAGATGGAGGGTAAAACACGCCGGCAGCCAACAGGAGGCACACTCCTGGCATTTCTAGGTCGAGTGGGGGTGTGAAGTGGCGTGGATCCATTAATCCTGATCTCCTGCATCACTTATCAAACATTACCTCGACACGGAGAGAAGCACATCAAAGGGGGTTTGATCGCTGAAGGTCATGATATGAATTTGAAAAACTTTCTGACAAATGTGCTGCTCTTTGTTTGCTCCGAGCATCGACTGCAGGTGTGGAGGAAAAACTGTATCACAGGCGGTTTAGACACATTCATAAGTGGGAACAATGGGAAGGAGAGTGTAAAGTTTTAGTTTGGGTATTTATTGATATATTCATTTATCCGTTCTTCTAATGGACATTGTGCCAAAAGCATTTATTAACAGTTTAATTTAGGATAATTGACCGAAGCAGAAGGAGACACAAACTGAGAGAGACAAGAAAGAAACAAGAAGTCGTCCGACCGGAACTTAAACCCGTCTGATACGACCTTCTGCATCGTGGTCACAGTTAAAAACACAGCTTTAAAATATACTTGTATGTTCTTATATTTGATCTTCACAGAAAATAAATAATAATGAGCATTGCATCTATCTATATGCAGGCGAGTCAAGGCAATTTCCTGTATGTGCAAATATACTTGGCAATTAAAAGAATTCTGATTCTGATCTGAGAAACACACATTTGCAACAAAACTCTTCCATGTTCTCTGAGATTATAGAACTTGTGTGAAAAGACTATTTGACATTCAAGACCCAGTAATGACAGTAATCTGTCAATGTAAAGCTATTTGTGGCTCGTCAGTGTAGACAGATACAGGAGGTGGAAGAAATTGTTATTTTTCAGAACAGAAGAACAGGACCTGGGCTTTGTATTCATCGTTGAACCCTTGGAATACAGTTCAGGTAGAGAATGAAGCAGCAGCTCTCCAGAAGATAATTATATAGATGAAATGGAGCATTCATTATTCGTATGTCAAAGTGATAATATGCAGCTTTTTTCCTCTATAATCATCGTAATAAGAGTTTAGGTGCATGTGGACATATGAATCTAAGACACCTGCCTCACAGTGATGTACGAGTGTTCCCAGAGGAGAGTGTGTAGTGGAATTTAATGGCCGACAGCAGGAGGAACAACAAGCTGTAAAACTAAATGTGTAAAAAAACAACCAATTAAATAATCTGTGTTCAACGTCGCACTGGAGATGTTGTACAATTTTTTACCATCTGCTCCCCCCCACCACCCCCCGATTCTGCCACCGCCGCCTGCAGAGCATTCACGGCTGCGGCTCACCTCAGGCAACTTGTCATCTTAAGCAAATCGAGACGTGTAACAAGTGTCGGGGCAGGAGGCGGGATTAAGGATACGTCCTGCCTCAAGGAGAGAAGGCTGCTTTGATCAATTAGAGGACGAGGAGGGGAACTACAGTTCACTCTGTCCTGTAGTTCCTCTTCTTCATGTCTCTTTTTTTGGCACCTTAAGGAGATTTCTGTCAAATATCACCTGACTCACAATTAGGGTTGCAAAATTCCGGGAATATTCAAAGTTGGAAATGGGAATTAACGGGAATTAACGGGAATTAACGGGAATAAATGGGAATATACGGGAATTAATGGGAATAAACGGGAATATACGGGAATTAATGGGAATAAACGGGAATATACGGGAATTAACGGGAATAAACTGGAAATGTTGTGGGTTATTTATACTAACTGTATTTACCTTGTCATATACAGACATAAATATAAACATTTTGTTTTGTCATAGACTGATTTGAGCCCTGAGG
This sequence comes from Limanda limanda, assembly GCF_963576545.1. Lineage (NCBI taxonomy): Eukaryota > Metazoa > Chordata > Actinopteri > Pleuronectiformes > Pleuronectidae > Limanda > Limanda limanda. The sequence continues at coordinate 2,439,675 of NC_083655.1, forward strand.
AAACTTTGGGCACTTGACTATATGCTTCTGCATCGTTGTGTCATTCTTAACATAGGTCTTTGCACAGTATTTGCAAATGCACACAGCCTTTCCTTCTACATTGGATGAGGTGAAATGTCTCCACACATGAGAGAGTGCACGTGGCATTGTTCTGTAGAATAAGATGAGAAAAAAGTTTGTAAAAAAACACTAATGCAATGCCAGAGATATAAATAGTTAGCCAAACAATTGCAATCGTCTGTAAACATATTTTACAATTGATGGATAAATGAATGGAAATAGTCTAGATGAACAGATGAACAATCCTCAATCAGAATGATAATATATTTTCCCAGTAATATCATGGAAACTTACCTGACTAGTCCTTCACTCTACAGCAGGCCTCAGTAGCCCTGCTGTAGAGTGAAGGATGCTGGGAGTTATCTGTGCATGTGATGGAAGAATGCACAGTGGAGGGTTGAAACTCAACGTTCCATACATCTTTAAAATAGAGTTTTGAATGATGTTTTTATACCTCAGCGTTTAATTTGCATAGTTGTTTTTTTTTTCAAAATTCCCCAAATTCCCGAGCTAAACTTCCCATGGAAATTTACTGGAAATTTACCAGAAACTTTCCGCCCCTTTGCAACCCTACTCACAATCATTATAATTCTGAATAAGGTTGTTGTCGTTCCAGTAAGTTATTTTTATCATTTTCTGTCGGAAAGATTCAAATCATCACTTTAATTAAATTCACTTTAAAACTACTCTGATTATCCTGTTGTTACAAAGCTGAGACATATGAGCCACAAACCCTTAATCACGATATTTATTGTGTTAAAGTAATATTCCTTTAATTTGCAGTTAAAAGTTTATTTAAAATATCCACAAGACAGAACAAAACATAGGTCAATAAAATCTTTACCAGAAATGATTATTATATTGACATGATCATGTAATCTTATTGCACATTGATGTTGTTTTCACAGAAACAAAACCTGTAGACTCCATCAGCCTCCGCCTATCAGTCAGATCGGTGAACTCTACTATTTTAATCTGATCACATGGCCGTCTGAGGAGATCCAGATCAATACCACGATGCATTCACATGCTCTCATATGCATCGTTTGTTCTCGGCTTCCATTCACCGAGCTTCACATAAAGGAGGACGCACAGAGATGAGAGAGATAAATCCCATTACAGAGCAGCTGTGATTCGATGTGTTCAGAGGAATCAGGTTGTTGTCGAGCATGTGAACACATCTGCTACACCAACTCCATTTTCTTTAGTAACATCCAGTTTATCTCTCAGCCATCTTGTTTCCGTCTATTTTTAACGATAAATACACAACCTTTTAAGTTATGTTTTCAAGGAATGAGACTTTGCAACAGCTGATAATAATATAATGTTTATTTGGCTGCAAATGCTTTGTGCTTAAAAACAGGAAAAATCCTTTAAACCTCAGGATTCCACAGGAGCAGGGAGTCATTTTGTGTGTTTTAAAAGATCTATTTACGTCCCACAGATAGTTTGTTTGTTTTTAGCTCACTGATGGAATCACAATCAAAATATCTTTGCAGGATGCATCCTCGGGGTATGGATCCTGTTCATCACCCTTGATCAACGCAGCATAAAAACCAACAAAGACCAAAGACATTTTTCATCAGAGAGATCAAACAGAAAAGCTGTTGGTGGTGTTTTTTTCCATGTGGATGATTTCTCGCCGTCAGACCAGTGAACTGATGATTGAACATAGAGCAAAGGAAAGGTAGCAGAGGGGGGGGGGCAGATAAACATCCTTCAATCAAAGTTTCTCTCTCTCTCTCTCTCTTTTGATGGATTCTTATTGAAGAAGATGGTTGGGGATTGACAGAGGGCGATGAAGCGGCTGGAGTTTATGGCTGCTCTTTCTTTGTGTCCTTCTCGGGTTGTTTCCGTCGCTCTGCCAGGGGACTTGTTTGTGACGTGAGTGATCGGCCGAGTCGGGAAAGCATCAGTATCCATTTATCCACACCATTACCCACACTCAGACACACACAGACACACACAGACACACACAGACACACACACACAGAGACACGATTCAGTCTCCAATCTGCAGACCCTCTGACCTCTGACACTGTGATTACACACAAACAGACTCACACACTCTCAAAGTGTTGTTGCTGGAGGTTGTACTATAGCCTGTGGCTTTTAGACAAAGACAAACATTTATGGATATTTCACTGTAGCCTTGAAACTGTATAATAAATCCACAGCCAGAGTTGTTTCCTCAAAGATAATTTAAAAGCAATTGCAGCACAAGCTGAGTCTCAGTTCAGCGGCTTCATCCCCGAGCAGATCTCGGCCGTTCGTCTGGATCCATTGTGCTTCTGAGACGAGACGCTTCTCAAAGAGATAATGGCCGACACACTTAAAACTGCAGGTGTCCACAATTGTACTTTTCTTTGCTGAAGTTGAGACGTGGAGACGCTAAAAAATTTAAAGCACTTCAACTTTTCCGAACTGAATCCGTGGGCCCTTCGTCTCACAGCCAATAAAATATTAGTAGGGGTTAAGGGTCAGAATCTAATAAGGGACACCCTGAAATTAATAATAAGCTCTAATAATACCTCAGAGACCTGGCTTCTTTTTTTTTCTGATTTTGAGGACTTGTCACATATTCACGCATGAATGAGATTCCTTCTCCTCTGTTGCACATCACACCTGATCCACGGGGGCGTTCATGACTCTTCTTCATCCTGGGAGAGAGAAATTAAAGTATGATTGATAAAAAAAAAAAAAAATCCAATGTTGTATATGACGTGAGCCACAGTCACAGAAGATGTGATGCAGTTATGTCTGGACGTTACTGTCAAACACCTGCGTTATCTTCAGCCTCTTCCTTTTCTTCATGTTCTATTCATTTATAACTTATTATATTTACATGAAGACTAGTGCAGCCCAAAGCAATCAATGAGAAGACACCATTAGAAATAATATTTTAGCTTTTCTCATGAGTAGTTTGGTGCCTTATAAACTAGTCAAATAATTTTCAATCAATATATGAGGCTCACGGCAGTCGCAGTAATAAAGAGGCTTCATGAGATTTCCCACCTGACCTGACTTCCATAGTATATCAGAGGGTCATTACGGCCGGGCTTCATGACTCTGAGCCGCGGGTCAATAACATCAGCTCCTCTGCTCGTGAGCTTCTTCCTGTGAAAGACAAAGACACCTGAGCATCAGATAAACGTTCAACGGGAGATAAATAAAGCTCAGAGAACTCCTGGAGGAGGAAGAGGAGGAAGACGAGTTCCCTCTCTGCTCCCACCTGCACAGAACAGAACAGCAGCTGGCAAACAGCATCAGCCCGGTCAGACAATCAATAAGAGCAAAGCTGTTTCTCTTTGAAACTCGGAGGTTAATGCAGCAGGGAGCTGTGTCAGGAGACAAGCGTCCACACGAGAAAAAGGTTTGACTTCCGAGGGGTTTATCTGTCCTTGTTTCTGAGGTTACCTCCACCGGAAAAGTCAAGAAACAAAGGAGGGCAACAGAAGAGAGTTAGAGTGAAGGACAATGAGAAGATTATCAGATGAGGGAAATTAAAGTTAAAGGCAAAGAGGCCAAAAATGCATTTTCAGAGAAAGCAGGAAAATCCAACTTCTCGCACAGTTTAAGCTTCTACGGGGAATAGACTCGTGACTATCTTCCTTATCTCTGCGTTGTTTGTCTCAGTGAGATGGAAAAACAAAGTGAAACCAGGACGTTCCTGTTCTCCTGCTCCCATCTTGATATCAAATCATATTTTCAGTTTTTTTTGACGTTTCAGAGTTCGGTGTTTGTCTCATGATTCATGTACAGATGAATAAATCTGAACCTTTTAATGTTCACTTCCTAAATAAAACATACTGTGTTACCTGGAAGGTTGTTTTAACAAAAGCTGATGAAAACAAGTGGGAGAGGATGAGACACTTCGCTCTCTGCGCTCGCTGCTGTGCGTGTAAACCTGATTTCAAGCTTTCTTATCTTCCCTCAGACAAACTCTGGTAATTGTAATGCAACACAAACGCTGTGGTGAGGGATCAGGAAAACAAAACCGGTCCCAGAGCACTCAGGCACTCGCTGGTTTCACAGCGACGCGGCGCTCATGCTGGGATTGCATGTCAGCGTGCAGCTGCATGTGTGGGGATTGACTTTTGGAGTCTGCGTCTCAACCTTTAGAGAGAAATTCGAATGCTTCTCGGAGATCTTGAAGAAGACGAGGTCCAAAGCACAAACACCAGCTTGAGTGATTTCTCCTTTAGCAGAAGATCCTTTTTACTTTCTTCTCCTTGCACCTCGGGCCTCCTCCCTGTCCTTTACTCCATTTACCTCTCCGCAGGGAGAACACATTTTCCTCTCGGTTTGACACAATCGATTTCAGCCCAGTTCAAGGATGAGTCACTTTCACTCTCTCTCTCTCTCTCTCTCTTCTCCTTTTCTCTCTCTTCCCTCTCCCTTCTCCCTCTCTTTAAATATTCGTATAATTATCCAGTCATTGTACTTCCGCTTCTTTAATGAATCCAGTCACATCGAGTTAAATCAAATCTCGGCACAGTGGGACAGTTATTGTTGGCACCGGAGCAGAGGAAACATCAACAGGAGGCAAATTAAAAGAAGGGCGTTAGAAGCTGTTGACGTCCTGTCGCTCGTGAGATCGACGGAAACGAAGCAGGAGGCCGAACCTGACATCAACTCATCACATCTCATTAAGTACCCCTTCTTCTCCGCTCGTGTGGATCCGTCTAACAGAGCAGCAGCTTCTGTTTTGAAATCCTTCGCTGTATTTGTTAAGTCTGTTTTATTTACAGCCCGATGAATCGAGTTGGGCTGTTGGGAGTCGAAGACGTTTCAGCAAGTATCAGTTATACTCAGTTGTTTGAAGTTGTTTGAAGTTTGAATTCAAGTTCTTCTCAAGCAACGAATCCCTGCCGGGCGTGTTACAAACATTCGTAAGACTGGTGCTGGTCAAAGGCCCGATGGACGCTTCTCACGGCAGGCGCCACAAACATGTGCGTCTGCAAACCCGTGCATGGGCCTGGTGCGTGTGAAACAATGCAACGTGCAGGTCAGCGCCGAAAGATTTTAAGCGACGCCTCCTCGTTGTTGCACCTGGAAAAACCCACGTGTGTAAAAAAGCTGAATAGCTGTTTTATTCTCATGATGCAGAACTGAATCCTTCTTCTGAACAAGCACAATGGATTTTAGAGTTAACAACATCATCATTACAATTGTATTTTCTCCACTTATATAAGGTTTTCTCCTCACATTATTATATTCATTCAACGTTATGAGATTATAATTTATAATATTCAATATTTCAGTCCTTTTTTCAATAAAATCTGTTTTGTAGATATTTCCTGTGAGGAAGTGATGATTGAAAAGTTTCCTGTTCTCATTCTGTTTTCCACTGAGAACTTTATTATAACTGTCAGAGCACATGTTACCTTACAGTCTGTGACAATCTTCTGTTATCTCCTACTCCCTGGTTCTCCTTTCCTAACTCCTCAAGGCTTCTCCTTCATATGTTTCCTTGACCCCAGAGGAAAAGTGGTTAGGAAAGGATGTTATTCACAGACATCAACGTGGATGTTTTATCAGAAATAGAAATTGAATACAAATGACGAAGATTGTCACAGCAGAACTATCATTCTCTCCTCTAAGAAAGAAGCAGTACATTAGATAAATATATGGAAATACTGTACGTTAATTTGTTTGAGAGATTTGTTTTCCTCCTCATGGAAGAACAAACAAACAAACAAGCAAACATTCAGGTTGACAGAGGTCATCTCATCCTCAGTGATTCCATCACTTTTTGAATCACTAGTCTTTTCATCCTAAAAAACGTGTTGGGTTCCTAATTGAACTTGTGTGTGTGTGTTTGTGTGTGTTGTTTTGGGTCTGCCTCTCTCGTTCTCTCTAAGATTTCGACCCTTTCAAGTCCACTCATTAGTCGGGCATGGCTGCCTGACTGCTCGGTCAGCTTTGGCAGGAGCACAAATAGAGCGGCTGCCTTGTTTGTCTCCAAGTTGTCTGGCCTCTAAGTCACAGTTCACCAACAACAACAGCAACAACAACAAACTTCATCCAAAAACAACATGATTACAAGGTTTCAGATCCAGGTCTGCGTCAGCGAAGCTCGTAATTCCGGCATAATGAGCGCCGGGCCTCGGTCCTCTTGTCTGCCAGACTCGTACCTTTGAACGATCGACTGGATTGGACCCAAGAGCAGATAACACACGACAGAGGGGGGGGGGCGGGATGTCAGCTCAGACTTTCACAGGGGAACAGATGAGCAGGAATAAAGAGGCTTTCACTCAAAATGTCAACCGAGTTAAGTTAAACTTTGCTGATCCCCCTGCGAGAATCTGTCCTCGTCTCTCGACTAATCCTTAAGTGAAGGTCAAGGGCAACGGGAAGAGTGTCGTGTGAAAAGGCTCAGCGTGCTGTGAAGCATCAGGACCACAACGACAAATCGGTCGAGAAGTGACGGAAACAATCCAAACATGGAACAAAGTGTGACTCCTGGGAGCTGAAGTAGTCCTCGTTTGTTCCCCTTGGACGTTCTGTCTCCAGCGCCATGTGCTTTGTATTCCACCGGGTTCACGTCTGCCAGCACCCTCACTGGGAAGAGTGATGATGAAATGGATGTGAAAAAGACAAGAGGGGGTCAAAGGTGTTGTTTGCTCTGCATTTCAAAGCCAGAGGAGCAAGAAAATAGATAAGAACCACGGCCCGACCTCCTCCTCCGCATTCTTATAACACCGCCGAACATCAGCATGTTCCCTTTGAGCGAGCGAGAAGTCAGGAGCACGTCCACTGATGAGGGTCAGGGAGTCGGAGGCAGGAACACCACAATTCTACAGGACATGAAAAGCACAGAATAATAATGAAAAGACGAACTCTCAGTGGAGAGCCTCGAGGTCAAGGCTGATCAATCCTGCACATTGGAAAAATGAAAGAAAACGGGCGTGGAGCGTTGAAAAGATGGTTTTATAACATGTGTACTGATAGTTTTTCTATTGAGTATTTAAATAAAATTAAAAAAAATGCAGCCCCCAGTGGCTACAATGAAGTCTTATGGGGCGACTGCGACAATCAAAGAAACTTCCAGTAAAAGTAATTTATCGATATCGATGTTAAAGGCTAATTACTGACTTCAATGCTGCTTTCCCCTCTAACTTTATAATATTGTATTTTACAATTAAATGTAGTTAGCCTGTTATATGTTTGAAGACCAATGTCGTCTGTATGAATATGAGAATGAGAGAACAAGGAAATGTTTGGACAATCTGAAGTGGTACATAGCTGTTAATATTGAGGTGATATAATATATAGTAATTGTTGATTTTCAATCAGGAATACTGACGTCTGTAAATACACACTTAAATATATTTCGCATATTAAAACACTCATTCTCAGCCAGAAGTGCCTTTTAAGTACTTAATGCTTTATGTACTTAATTTCTAGATTTTTTTTCTGAGTCTAAAAAAGAAAGATAAGTTGCATAATGAACAAACACAGCAGCATCAAGGCGAATTCCGAACAATGTATGACTAATGGCTCCTTCACATCCTTGAGAATCCTCACTCGTGTCCATATAACTAAAAGAAACACGTGTGGAGGCGTGTTATCAAACAGGAGCATGGTCACACCTCATGGTTTCCAGAGCCCAAGGACCAATTTGTGCGTTTGTTTGGTGGTACAGTGTGTGTGTGTCTGTGTGTGTGTGTGTCCCATGCATCCCCAGTGAAAGTGACAGAGTGCTTACTGCTGTAGCAGTGAAGTGCAGAACTGCTGCCCCCCCCACCGTCCAGGGATCTCACCGAGCAGTCGCACCACAATGCACTGCAGCTGCGATCAATGTGGAAGTGAGTGACCGGGCGAGCGAGTGAGGAAGACAAGGGGTGAGAGTTCGGGGGGGTTGGGGGCAGGAGCGGTGGCCCGATGGTCCCGTAATGGAAAGGTTTGATCCCAGAGGAAGCAGAGACAAGACTTCCATTAGAGACAGAGCTCCTGTCACTCTGAGGATCTTTGGTGACTCACAGCAAGTTGGAGTGGAGTGAGGATGTGGCGTCAGCTGCCATCACCTGTTTCTATCTATTAAACTGATATTCAAAGGAAACTGAAGCTTTTATTGGTCAAACTCAACAAAAGCAAAACATTTGAATATCTGGGTTTAGTCTTTGTTTCCTGTTAGTGTAATTTTACAGGTTTGATGTATGGACGACCATACGTGACAAAGTGATCTAATGACGCAAACTTAATGAAATGTATTTAGTTATATAAAATTAATTAGTACAAAACCTTTTTTCTTCATCAAATCTGAAAAGTAAATCACATTTTATATGTTTTTCTGTCTTTTAGACTTATTAAGATTTATTTTTTATTTTAAATTGAACATATTTGTTTAATTCCATTGTTGAATTGTTGTGACATCTTCTTTTTCAATGATGGGAGCTCAATGCACTTAATTGTGTTCACCTTGAATCACAACCTGATAAAGAAGTGTTTTCATATTCCAACATTACTCTTATTTAAAGTAGAAGCTCAACTGTCCCTGGATTCAAAAAAGGAAGCAGCTGAGCTTCATTTTATAGAAAAACATATTAAACTTATAAACGTATTTGTATTATTTCTGTGAAACTGATCAAATAAGCACCAGAGACGACTTTAATAATTCTTTCTTCGGGACATTCAGGACACAAATAACCACAAACACCTGCAGTACTGAAAAGAGAGACTCAAATTTCAGTTTATTATAAACCACGAGGACATACTTGCATATATTACATTTATAAGCTGCTCTAATAAAACAGTTTGAGTGATCGATGGCCTGATAAAAACCAGAGTAGCTGCAACAACGAGAGATTCCTTCATCGTTTCCTTTTCTGTTTGGCTGCTGATGAATCCAGGTGTGATCACACTCCAGGATCTGTGTGTAGGTAATACATCACACAGCGCTAAGCACACGTGCACACACTCACACACACACAAACACTGCTCAGTCAGGATGTGTTGATGATTATCACACAGCAGTAGTTCTCACAGGAGGAAAAGCCAAACATCACTTTCAAAATCACGTTAAATGTATAATTTGCGGAGGTTTAACTCAGCGACTACGACCCGGTATTCATGAGCAGATGCTAGACGTCACCACATTTTTGCATCTAATTGCCTCCGATAGCATCTTTCATTTGACCGAGCGCTCGCGAGTCACGTCTGTGTGAAGCCTCCAAAGCTCCGTATGCTAATCCCAGTAACCCTGTTGGTTTGCGATAACGAGACAAATTGTTTATCTTCTCCTGACCAGCAGTTAACATGACCGCAAGAAATATTCCACACCGGGTAAAGTGCTAAATACAATACAGCGTCTTATCGGTACATTTTCACAGAAACATACGAGTACAACTCTGCCGTTAAGCTCACACTTCCCTGATTTCGTGAACAGCGAAAAAGGCTTCGGACGTGTACAGAGTCGGTGCCTCAGTGTGAGCTCACACTCGCACAAACACACATGCACACAAATCTCACACCCGCACACAAAAGTTTGCAGCAGCGCTCAGCGGGAAATGAAAGACTCTCGTTACGAATGTAGCAAAAACATAAATAGCAACATTTCAAGTACTTTGTTGTCTGTGAGTTATTCCACAAGCTGCTCTGTTAGCTTATAATGAGCATGCATGGGTATGACGCAGGTAGTAGCAGGTTTTCACAGTACATCGAGTGAGGCACGTAATACTGCCCTATATATTCCTCCGTTCGTTAAGAAGCGTTGCTACGTGTCGGGTCCTCGGAGCGATGAGTCATCAGACGTTCTGAATGGTGTCGGGGGGGCTCGTCGGTCGATGGTCCAATGTCACTTCCTGAGACAACACAGAGAGAGGTGGGGTCACATGTGTGTGGTTAATAGCAAAACCTCGGGTGAGATGTGTGAGGAAAAGTGAGAATTCAGTTATTTTTTCCACTGCAAATTTAGGAAAGTGCAAAAAGGAAACTTTTAAATCTGTACTTAAAATAGAGGGAATAGAAACATAGACTTTTTAAAGGTCTTAGCCCTGTCTTTGATTCGGTTTGCATCAATTTCAAGTAAAATCAGACTATAAGAAATTAACAAACCAAAAAGGTCTGTAAATTGAACCCTGAGGAACATCGTGGGTCGGCTGTCACTTCCTGAGACAACACAGAGAGAGGTGAAGTCACATGTGTGTGGTAATTAGCAAAACCTCGGGTGAGATGTTTGAGGAAAAGTGAGAATTCAGTTATTTTTTCCACTGCAAATTTAGAATGATGCAAAAAGGAAACTTTAAAAGCTGTACTTAGAAAAGAGGGAATAGAAACATAGACTTTTGAAAGGTCTTAGCTTTGTCTTTGATTCAGTTTGCATCAATTTCAAGTAAAATCAGACTACGAGGAATTATCAAACCAAAAAGATGTGTAAATTGAACCCTGAGGAACATCGTGGGTCGGCTGTCACTTCCTGAGACAACACAGAGAGAGGTGGGGTCACATGTGTGTGGTAATTAGCAAAACCTCGGGTGAGATGTGTGAGGAAAAGTGAGAATTCAGTTATTTTTTCGCCTGTAAATTTAGGAAAGTGCAAAAAGGAAACTTTTAAAGCTGTACTTAAAATAGAGGGAATAGAAACATAGACTTTTTAAAGGTCTTAGCTTTGTCTTTGATTCAGTTTGCATCAATTTCAAGTAAAATCAGACTACGAGGAATTAACAAACCAAAAAGATCTGTAAATTAAACCCTGAGGAACATCGATGGTCCGCTGTCACTTCCTGAGACAACACAGAGAGAGGTGGGGTTTGAGGTTATTATTAGGGCTGGGCAAGTTAACTCGTTTCAATCGAGTTAACTCAAGTGATGAGTTAACTCGATTAATTATTTTATCTCGCATTAACTCAGGTTTGATTATTTATTGTTTTATTGTGAAAGTCAGGCTTTTATTTTGTGAAAGTCTGTTGCTGACTGCTGCAGAACAGGAAAAAAGAAAATAATTGGCGGATAAACAATCGAGTTAACTCATCACTTGAGTTAACTCGATTAAAACGAGTTAACTTGCCCAGCCCTAGTTATTAACAAAACATCAAGTGAGAGAGAAAAGGGAGAATTCAGTTATTTTTTTCTCCCTAAATATAAGACCGTGCAAAAAGGAAACTTTTAAAGTTGTACTATAAAATAGAGGGTATAGAAACATAGACTTTTTAAAGGTCTTAGCTTTGTCTTTTGATTCGGTTTTCAAGTGAAATCAGACATTGAGAAAGTAACAAACCAAAAAGGTCTTTAAATTGAACCCTGAGGTACATCGTATTTGGTTTAGATTGAAAAATTCAAAATGTTGTTTATTATATCATATGTTTTTATTGAGTTCTACCTGTTTAGATGGGGTCCGAATGTCTCCAGCAGGACGGTGCTGGCCTGCTCCAGGTTCCACTGGCGGAGCTGCAGCAGCTCTTCACACTCGGCTCTCGACCGCAGCCCCAAGCGAAACAACTGCTCCACCTACAGGTCACACGGTGTTAGGAGCATTCCACGTTAAAACCACTAGTATCGTACTTTAACGTGTATTTTCCACATCGGGTCGCTGACAGCAGATCACAAGAGGGTAGTGTTGTTTTGTTGGTTTTACCTTCAAGTGGCTGATGGCCTGAGGGATCCTCCAGTTGTGACCCTGCAGAGCGGACTGACACTCCTCCAGCGTGACCCCGTGCACCGCGGCCTGCACCTGTCAATCACACCGGGTGTTTACTGAGGAATCTACAAAGGGACGACTGGATTTTATTTAAACAAATAAATAACCAACAAACAATAATGTGGGGCTCAGGATGTTCCATGGGAGCTGATGACAGCAGGACTCATAACTGCAGATAAGATCAAATGTAAAATAATTTCCTAATAGGAGGGATTTGAGAGATATGAGCCTGTGGGGGTGCAGCCAACATCTGCTTTTGATCATTGACACATCAGTATTCTGCACGGACAGACTCCATGTCATCAGAGTATCATATTTCAAACATATATGTAAATCATCATTTGCTGAAATTAAAATAAATGTCACCCTATTACAAATAATCTTCGTCTAAATAGAAATTGGTTTCTTTTTAACGACGAGGGGGAGTCGACTTTGAAGTCTTGCCCCCCCGACAGTTATATTCACACTGGGATGACAGAAGTTGTTAAGTTAAAGTTTTCTTTATCTCAATCTTCAGTAAATATCCCTCAAGACACAATTTTTTAAAATCAGATTTTTCTGCTTATTGCATCTCAGGCTGTTTGTTGTGTGTATTCCTCCTGTTTGTATTTAACATGTGTGATTTCCTCTGATTCCACTCTACCTGTGTGATGCTCTGCTCCTGTTGCATGCTGGGAGCTGCGGTCCGCCCGTTGTTGTTGTTATAAGAGGAATTGGGTTTGGCTCCGCCCGGCTGCTGCTGCTGCTGCATCATGGGTTTGACCGCCACCATGTTGGCTGCTCCGTATCTGATCAGAGAAAAGTCACAGATAAGAAACGAGATGACGGATGACTTTTAATTTTAATTGTTATTTTTACATTGAAGAATCTATATTTATATATTTATTAACTGGCAAAGACAATAACCTCATCAAGATTAAGATGAAGATTAGACTCAGATGAACTGATATTCAAATTAAAAGTCGGTCATCAAAAGACTCGTTGACTAGTTGTTGTTTCATCTAAAGATTGTGTTGTTGTGTGATAGGTTGTGTTGGGTTGTTGTGTTGGGAACGGTGTTTTATATCACAAACGCACCTTTCCAGGAAAGCTGGTCTCTCCGGCAGGGGGGCGGGAGCAGAGCTCGGGGAGCTGTCAATCAACGAGGACAGGCCACGCCCCTCACGGAAGGAGAGAGGATCCAGCAGAGGACTGGAGGAGTAAGAGGAGGCGGGGCGTGAGGGATGGGAGGCGGCTTGAGACGGTGCAGAGGAGGAGGAGGAGGAGGAGCTTGAGGACAGGAGGGGACCCAGGAGTCCTGCCGTCCGGCGTGGGGAGACGAAGTGGGGGGGCGGGGGGAGAGCCATGGGCGAGGCGGAGGGGGGCGGGGCCGGTGGGAGGGGGGAGGAGGAGCGGGAGCCCGGCTGAGAGAAGGCGTGGTCTCTCGGTGGGATCTGGGGCGGCGTGTCCTCCTCGTCCCCCATGGATATGGAGCTGGAGCGGACCTGCGGCTGGGTGGGCCGGGCGGGGGGGTGGTGCTTGGAGGGACGGAGGGGGGGGACGGGGCTGCGGGGGGGAAGCACCGGCCGGTCCTCGAAGAAGGAGGCGTAGCTGGCGGGGGAGGGAGGAGGGAGGAGGATCTGTCGGTGGGGGCCGAACGGAGCCAGGGGCATCGGGAGAGGGGAGGAGGGGAGGGAGCGGCCTGTTGCCATGGGAACCTGCAGCTTCACCATCACCTGCATCATCAGAGACAAACGCTTAGTTTAGAATCAAATGTTTAAAACCTGAGTCTGTGAAACTCCATCTTTACTTCCTCTACCTCTCTCTGGAGTTCCTGGAAGAGGTCAGCTGACTGCGACTCGCTCCGGCCCACCAGGGCGGCGCCGGGCGTGGGCGTGGCCTCCTCACTCAGACCCTTGTTGATAGACTTCACCTCCTGGTCCTCCGATTGGTCCTCCAGCTCCGTGGCCACCGCGTCGTACGCCGGCTGAGGGAGGGGCCAGTCCAGGATGGAGGGAGTGTCCTGAGGGCGACAGTGACAAGTTATCTGAGGAGGCGGAGAAAGTGGCGTCCAAGTAGCGTTCAGCCACAGCTGGGTGGAGAAGATGGAGATGAGGCTGAAGCTATGAGGTGGAATCACTGGGAAACCACTGAACCAGTGAAGTCTGAACTTCCACACGATCAATCTCCAATGCATCCAAGAAGAAATGGATTAGTTATGACACATCTGGGTCAAAGGTTAGAGAACCGTGAACCTATCGCTGCTGAACAGTGTCAAACATTTCATATTTTCTTGTGTTTAAAACAAAGAAAGTTGATCAAAGAGTGAGAGAAGCTTTAAACTGCTGCACAGAAGATGTTGGAGGTAAAAAGACTTGAAGGAGGAAATGAATGAACAGGGAACATGTAATATATTATGGTCCACCAGAGATAAATTATCCTTCTGAACATTACGTTAATAAATGGTCAAAGAGATTCAGAACACGACGTTCCATAACTCGTCCAAATCAGATCATTGGTGTGACTCTTAATTTCTAATTTATTTAATCGAGTACATTTGAATTCAAGTTTTAAATTCAGGACTCAGATCATTAACTTAAGTAAAAGTAATAATTTGGTAGGAAACAGGAAAGAGTCCTGAGTTGAAAATCTTACTTAAGCAATGTGATGGAGGTAGAAAAAAAGAAAATGTACTTTAATAGCACAATATTGAAAGTTAAAATACCAAATGCATAAAAAAGGCTTCGATGATTAGATTAGATCACAATAAGTCATGCATTAGTGTAGCCATGTTTGAGGTAAGGTCATTTCTTAGATAATCTGTATCATGATGCAAGTAATGATATTATCAAATAAATAAAACAATGACATTTTTCTATGAAAAATGGCGTAAGTAGCTAGCCATGAAAAGAGTTTCTGAAATATGGGCCTGAGAATGGTTGTTGAGTTCAGGTGTAAACATCAGTCTCTCATTGAATTAAAGTTTTAAATCCAGGAGGAATAACTTAGATCATTAACTTAAGTAAAAGTAATAATATGGTTGGAAACAGGAAACAGTCCTGAGCTGAAAATCTTACTTATGTAATGTTATTTAGGTACAATAAAGAAAATGTACTTTAATAGCACAATATTGAAAGTTAAAGGCTTTGATGATTAGATAACAATAAGTCATGCATGAGTGTAGCAGAGGCTGAGGTGAGGTCATTTCTTAACTACTCTGTATCATGATTAGGGTTGCAAAGGGGCGGAAGGTTTCCGGTAAATTTCCGGAAACTTTCCGGAAACTTTTCAATGGGTTTCAAGTTAAACTCAGGAATTTTGGGAATTTTGAAAAAAAAAAAAAATACAAAATTTAAACGCTGAGCAATAAAAACATCATTCAAAACTCTATTTTAAAGATGTATGGAACGTTGAGTTTCAACCCTCCCCTGTGCATTCTTCCATCACATGCACAGATAACTCCCAGCATGCTTCACTCTACAGCAGGGCTACTGAGGCCTGCTGTAGAGTGCAGGACTAGTCAGGTAAGTTTCCATGATATTACTGGGAAAATATATTAGCATGCTGATTGAGGATTGTTCATCTGTTCATCTAGACTATTTCCATTCATTTATCCATCAATTGTAAAATATGTTTACAGATTATTCCAATTGTTTGGCTAACTATTTATATCTCTAGCATTGCATTAGTGTTTTTTTACAAACTTTTTTCTCATCTTATTCTACAGAACAATGCCACGTGCACTCTCTCATGTGTGGAGACATTTCACCTCATCCAATGTAGAAGGAAAGGCTGTGTACATTTGCAAATACTGTGCAAAGACCTATGTTAAGAATGACACAACGATGCAGAAGCATATAGTCAAGTGCCCAAAGTTTCCTCAGGGCTCAAATCAGCCTATGACACAACAAAATGTTTATATTTATGTCTGTATATGACAAGGTAAATACAGTTAGTATAAATTACCCACAACATTTCCAGTTTATTCCCATTTATTCCCGTTAATTCCTGTTAATTCACGTTAATTCACGTATATTCCTGTTAATTCCCATGGAAAGTTTCCAACTTTGAATATTCACGGAATTTTGCAACCCTAGTCGTGATGCAAGTAATGATATTATCAAATAAATAAAACAATCAAATGTTTCTATGAAAAATAGCGTAAGTAGGTAGCTATGAAATTAAATCCTGAAATATTCAGTTCCTGTGTAAACATCAGCCTCTCGTCTACCTTCAGCGTGTCCTCGTCCGGCGGCTGCGTCTCGCCGAGCGGCGACGGCGTGGTGGAGCTGAAGCTGTCGTCGTTGAAGTCGATGAGCGACACCTCGCTCCTGGCCGAGCGCACCAGGGCCCCGCCCCCCTCCCAGGGGCGGAGCTTCAGACCCAGAGACGCCCCGAGCCGCTTCAGGCCCGAAGAGGAGCCGGGGTCGTCGTCGTCGTCGTAATCGTCCATGACCGAGTCGTAGAACGGCTCTGCACACAGACACACACACACACACACACACACACACACACACACACACAGACACACACACACGCAGACACACAAAAACACACAGAGTCAGATATTAAAAGCTGCAGGTTTTTAAAGGTCAGATATTCGGCCACAAAGAGTGAAACGTACTCTTCAGCAGAACAGCCGGCTGAGGAGGCCGAGGGGGGGGTTGCTCTGGAAGAGAGAGAATTTAATTACTGAAAATTATCCGTTTTCTTTATTGTTAAAATCTAAAATAAACATTGTTAGTGCTGATTATGTGTGTTTTTCGTGTTTGGATGAACGTACTCTTGGCCCGGTTTGGGAGTTTGGTCGGTCGGGCGATGCCGGCCTCCATTCCCAGGACGTCGGGGGGGTCCATGGGGTTCCCCAGGTACAGACTGGGAGAAAGAAGAACAGTTATGAAGCTGATTTAATGGATTCATGTTGCAGTTAATTCATTATGATTTGTTCATCAACACTTTGCTCCTGTAACAGAATCTTGTTGGATAGTTGCTCTGGGATTAGAAGTCTGTTTAGCAGGAAGTTGTGTATGCGTGTGTGAACTGTGCATCAGAACGTCAGGTGGTGCACTGCTGCCCCCCAGTGGAGAGTTTGAACACAAGCAATTCAAAACACACTCAAAATTCAGGCTTAACTCCACAAGATCTGATGAGATATTAGAGTTTGTTGCTTATGATGAGCCATTTAAATGATAAGGTGCCATTTTAACCATTAGAAATGTAGATTTAAATCATTCCCATGGTTAATCACTGGTTTGTGATGAATGTGAAGGGTTTACAGGACAATTTAAAGCAACACTTCAGTAATACTGAAACTGTTACTGAGCAGCAGCGCCCCCTGCAGCCACGAGTGGTGACTCATTCTCTCTAAGCAATTTAGTAGTTTCTATGTAGACAAAAAACTATATTTCTGTAACAAATCCACCAATAAGGTTCTGTCCTCTCTTTAAAGTTTCCTGGTGAATACTGGAGATACCTCTCAGTCTTTTTAACTGACCTACACTCCATGTGATGTTGATATCTGTGCATTATGAACCTGTCTATGCGGTCTGCGTGTCCCCAGCTCCTGTGGGGGTCCGTGTCTCCGTGGCCCGTGTGGATGAAGGAGTGTTTGAGCGGTCGGCTGATGTCGTGGGCCGACAGCCCGGCCACCGCCGTCACCACGTGGCGAGGGAACTGCCCGAAACGCAGCGTCCGCCTGTTCTGACCTCGCCACCAGTAATGCTCCGCCCTGAAAACACACATACACACACATGGAAACACACAAATACCAGTTTAACATCTTTCTACTGCCGTGATTCCTCTAACATGCAGATAACACAGGAGGTAATGGGGGGGGTTTCCCTGAGGACAACAAACTGTCACATGATGAGACTTCAGGAAATGAAGTTCTATCTTATTAAGTTGTGGTTTTAAATTCGAGCCTCCTCAGCAGGAGCCACAATACTTCTGTCACGAGTCGGTAACGAGTCAGTAATTACAGTAATTCTCCACAATGCAAAGAATCCTGGAACAACAATGGACCCGTGTGTTGTGTTGTGAAACAGTGAGTTTGTGTAGAAGCAGCGATCCTGCTGATCCAACACAGAGTCACACACTGACCTTCCCTCTATGATGGTGATCACGTCGTTCATCTGGATCTGGAGCTTGTCTTCGTCCTCAAAGTCCTGCAGGGATCTCATGTCCGTGGGCATCGTCTGCAGAGGACACGCAGTCTTTACACAAGTGTCTCACACAACTGGCACACACTATTCTAGATTCTTTCCCTGTAGTGTCCTTTATCTGCCTGGTGCATCACTCTGAGTGTTTGATTTGATTATAAGTAAATGAATCTTCCTTTCCTGACATTTTTCAACCATCACGTCACTAATAAAGGCAAAGAATGGCCATAAAAACTATTCATATAAAATGTGCAAATTCTCTTTCTTTAGGGGGAAAAGGAGACAATTTTCAACATTTTTTAAAGACAAAACTAAATTTCCACACTCAACATTTGTGCCGTCCTCAATAAAATCTACTTTATCTGAAGGAACAAAAGTCGGATTCATATTTCTTATGGACACATTTGCTGAGATTTAAGATGCAGGCGCCTTTATCTGTGTGAGTTTGGTCTGAACCTGCCAATCAATCTACCTCGAGCAGAAAGTCTCTGAGTGCGATGAAGGTGGGTCTGTCCTCAGGTTTGGGGCTCCAGCACTGCAGCATCACGTTGTAAACGTCCAGAGGACAGTCCTCTGGTTTACTTAACCTCTCGGCCTCCACGTCCACCTTGTGCAGGATCTGCAGACACACACACACAAAGGAATTGTAACTCTCTGAAAAGCCATTATTAACTGAGACGAGAGAGGCTGACGTTGTCTTTGCTTGTACCTGACTCCCGTTGAGGCCGATCCACGGCTCCTGTCCGTGGGTGAACATCTCCCACAGAGTGACGGCAAACATCCAGGTGTCCGACGCATGAGAGAAAGAACGAGACTTCAGAGACTCCGGGGCGCACCTGAGGAGAACCAAGGACAAAGGTGGACATGCAGAGAAAAAGACAGACAGATTGTGTTGAACCAGAACCAGAACCAGGCGGATCCTGTCCTCACCAGGGGAACGGGACCTTGTGACCCTCCTCCATGATGTAGTGGTCGGTGTGTGTCGGCAGCGCCCTCATCAGGCCGAAGTCTCCGATCTTCACCGTGTCGTTGGTGGACAGAAGAACGTTGCGGGCGGCGAGGTCTCTGTGGAGGAAACGCCTCTGCTCCAGGTAGGCCATGCCACACGCCACCTACACACGGACACACAACACACACACACACACACACACACACACACACACACACACACACACACACACACACACACACACACACACACACAGAGAGAGAAAATGATTGTCAAACAAACAAGCAGAAATAGTTTAAACCTTAAAATCCAGAGTTAGAGACAGTTTGACAGTGATTGTTCTATTAGGTGGGTTGAATTAATAATTTATTGTCACGAACATACAATGAAAACAAGCTTAAGTATATTTTTTACAGTGCAATTTTGTCTCAAACTGCTCCACAAACATCTGGACCAAGGATATGAAGAAATGAAAGAAGGAGGTTTCCCTTCAGCTCTGTGCACGGACCTGAACAGCGTAGTTACAGAGGGACAAGATGAGGATGTGACCCTGACGCTTCCTGAGCCGATCCAACAGGGAGCCCAGAGGAGCCAGCTCAGCCACCTACACACAGACACACACCACAGGTACACAAAGATCAGATCAGCAACAACACCTATAGTCCAGGCAAAGTAGCCCATTTTGGAGCCAAAAATAGAAGTAATTGTAAAAGAATTTTTTTCAGCATAGATTATTTCTATGAGGTGTCCAGAACAACATACTAAAAGTCCTAAGAAATCCTAGTTGAGGAAATATGTTTAATTCTCATCAATGTGTGACAATAAGGCCCGGCAACAATACACCCCAAAAAGACTATTTTTTTCCTTTACTCCAATCAAAATAAAACTTTACACAATGAAAGTTGCCATGAAACGTAACATTTTTTGTATTACAAGTTTCTTTGAAAATGAATTTATGTATGTATTTGTAATACATATGAATGGTGTTTGCCTATGCAAATGAGGACATATTCAATAAGTGTGGAGCTCATGTGCTTGTCAAATTCATTTCAAAAGAAACTTGTAATACAAAAAATGTTACGTTTCATGGTTACTTTCATTGTGTAAAGTTTTATTTTGATTGGAGTAAAGGAAAAAAATAGTCTTTTTGGGGTGTATTGTTGCCTTATTGGCACATTGATGAGAATTAAACATATTTCCTCAACTAGGATTTCTTAGGACTTTTAGTATGTTGTTCTGGACACCTCATAGAAATGATCTATGCTGAATTATTTTACAATTAGTCGGTCGTAAAACGCTACTTTGCCTGGACTACTGTGCCTGTACACGTGTGTGGGTCAAGGGACAGTAGATACAGTAATGAAGCCTGTGTGTGTGTGTGTGTTTGTTTACCATCTTCATGGGCTGTGTGAGGACGATGCCGTACAGCCGGATCAGGTTCTGGTGGCTCAGCGAGTGCATGGCGTTCACCTCCCGGATGAAGTCGTCCAGCCCGTCAGAGTCCAACACGCCGGCTTTCAGACACTTCACCGCCACCGACAACTGGAGACGAGGAGGGAGAGACGCACAAACATCAGCAACAAACAGTTGAATCCCTCAGGTTTGAAGCAGATGTGTGTTTCCCAGACTCCTCCCTCCTCTCACCACTCTGCCGTTGGGACCGGTCCACTCTCCTCGCCGCACCACGCCGAACGTGCCGTCTCCGAGCCGCTCGAACAGCTGCAGCTCCGCCTCCCTGATCAGGCAGGTGAGGGACGCCGTCGGCTCGCTGGCGGCGGGCGCCCGGCTGGACGACGCCCCCTGGGGGACGGGCTGCTGGGGGTCGGCGTCAGAGCGTTTCACTGGAAATACCTGACGATGCAAAAGGAGCAACAGGATTTCATTAATGCCCTGCCACATTACTCTGTATATACAAGATTATGTTTATGTGAATTTGGACTGGAGAACATCAGTAGCTGAAAAAGCACCAATGTGTTTCTCTTATATTTAATAGCAGAAATATGAAAAGGAGGAGATATCTCATTTGGATTTCAAACTTTGGTGACTATGAGGATATTTTCCCTCAGATCTCAGAATCAGTTCTGGTTGAAAATCTGCCTGTTCCACTGTAGAACTAAACATCTGTGTGTTGTTTGTGTTGTTTGTGTTGTTTGTGCACCTTGCTCATCCAGGACTTTCGTTTATAAAGAGCTCTTCTCCTCTTGACCGCCTCCCACAGCCTCCTTTGACCTGAGCCAACACAAACACAGACAACAGATTAGATTCATACTTTAGCTTCTTACACAGCAGACTTATAGTCTAGTGACTTAATACTGCAACACTTAATTTATGACTACATATAACATCATAAAAATTGGCCGATATGAGCCTTTCAGACATCTCAGTATCTGCGTCTATGATAAATAGTAGTTTAATCTGTTTTATATCAATTTAAGTTCTACATCTTTGGTTATATTTGTGTTTTCTTTTGTATTCATAGTATTCTTTATAATAAGCTTTATGGTTAAACTGTGAAATAACGATAACGCACCTGGGCGCCCCATGCCGATCTTCTCCAGGTCTTCGCTCTTCACGTAGTCGAAGTGTGAAAGTCGAGTGACGTTGAGCTCATCGCGGATCCGCAGGAAGTACTGCTGCAGCTGCACGTCTGTCAGCAGCTCCAGCAGCCACTCGGTGCCCTCGTCGCTCTGCATCTGCACACACACACACACACACACACAGACACACACACACACACACACACACACAGACACACACCTGTGTTAGCGTTCAGCCTGTAGAAAGTCATGTTTATGGACAGACTGTAATGTGAAGGGAGAAAAGGAGGAGCTGCTCTCAGCTTCATTAAGGCAAAGATCATCAGGACAATATTAAAATCACTAGAAAAACATCTTTGCTCTCAAGTTTTTAAATATAAAAACTGCCTGATTGATGGATTATTATCTGCAACACAATATCAATTAATCTATTCATCATTTTCTTGATGAACTGCTCAATCCCTTCGTCTATAAAACCGTTTAAATTCCAAATAATGAACCATACAGTCACTGAGTAGAGTTCTTACGTCCACTAAGGCCAAAATTGTGTGTGTTCACCCCCCCAGCCCCCCCGCCCATCACACACACACGTAATCACACACCCCATCTATGATATCACCAGAACCATGAAGCCCCCAGACACCCTCCTGCACACAAACACACAACCTCAGCATCTACACACACACAAGCAGATTACAATGAGACAACACAAAAGAAACATCAGTGCACATCCACCCACCACTTTACCATTTGCCCCCCGACACGTTCCTGGATCCTCCTCTCCTCTTCGTCCTCCTCCTCCCCCTCCTCCTCTCCTCTGCCGAAGGGGAGTCGCTGGTACACGTAGCTCTCCCCCATACTGTAACCGCTCCTCTCGTCCTCGGCTCCTGATTCTCTTTCTCTCTTTTTTCTGGCTCTCCTCCTCCTCTCTTCCGTCTGGCTGCTATTCAGAGGAGGCGTTAGCTTGTAGCACCACTGAGTCGGGTTTAGCTAATCTCCTCTCGGCTCCGTGACCTTCTCTGCTCGATCAATACGCGCATGCACACACACCAACACGCCCGGGAGGCGTCTGACGCCGCTCTCTCTCTCTCTCTCTCTGGTCGTTTCACCTAAAACCATCTACAGCCCGTCTTCCCTCCCTCCCTCCGTTCCCCCTTTCCCTCCCTGCTGACTCACGACCTGCAGCGTCAGACACCTCCGTGCATCCCCTCTTCTCTCCATCTTCTCCTCTCGTTCTCCATCTCCATCTCCCTCCGGCTCTGCAGCCGAGCAGCCGAGCGTCTGACGTTAAATAATTCAGCGGCTCTAACAAGAGGATGAGAGGGAGAGAGGGGGAGACCTCGGAGGAGGGAGGGAGGGAGGGAGGGAGGGAGGGAGGGAGGGAGGGAGGGAGAACATGGAGATGGAGATACAGTGGGTGGACAGATGGATGAAGAAATGAATGGATGGTTCAGCCAGAAATCATAAATTCCCAGCATGCATTTGATAGATGCAGATGGTCGTTGAGCTCGACATCAAGCTTCACATCTATGAAGGAGGGATGATGATGGTTTGGTGAATTAAAAAATGTAAAATCAGATCTGGAGGCGGATTTTCCCTGACGTCAGGATCACTTTTAAATGAGTAGGTGCATTAAATAATATCATTATATAATTTATATTGAGGAACGAAGCAGAGATGATTGAGAAAACCAGGATCAGTAAGAACAATGAGTCAATTAGTCGTATAGATACTCATAGATACTATAGAAATAAGGACAAGGGAGAAATACTGAACTTCCACCAAGTCAAGCTATCTGGTGCATGAACTGCAGCGGCTGTGTCGGTCTGTGTGTGTGTGTGTGTGTGTGTGTGTGTGTGTGTGTGTGTGTGTGTGTGCATGTGTGTGTGCACGTGTGGCCTAAATGAGCACAAAATCTGAGGTTTCATCTCTGCGTGTTGAATCCAGGCCGATGCTCCAAAAATAGAAAAAGTGAATCTAGCTCACGTTCACTCGCTGGCAAGAGAAGAGAGGAGGTGAGAAGAGGAGGATGAGCTTCTTCACTTCTCTTCTCTGCATCAGAAGCCTGAGACTCAATTAACACACACACTGATGATTCCTCTGTGTGATGAAGCCAGGATCTACTGTGTACTTTCATCGGAATCAGCGTTAGCGTTTGCTGATACGGGCCGATATGAAGGTTTTTATCGTACAGAAAAACGCTTATCGTACACAACTCTTAAAATTTATTTTATGTTTACAAACTGATGATGTGATGATCATAGACTGTGTATAAAGATGAACGACACGTCTCCACTTCCTGCCACTATCCAGAAATGAAGCCAAAATATCCTGGATACAAACGCTGCCATCTTGTGGCGATGAGGTAATTTGGAGTCTCCAGTAGCGATCGACCAATCACTAGTTAGCTGTCAATTACCTCGTTATACAACTAATTAAAACCAAATTTAGTGGACAAGAAACCACGTTCACAGAACATTTGAAATTTAACATCTACTTTGACTTTACAGATTGGTCAATTTCTCATCCACTAACATGGAGGAGGTGGACTGACCTATACTGGTTAATTTGTGAGTTATTCACATTTAGATAAAGTCTATGTTGATGGTATCTGTTGTTTAGTGAATTAGACGGACTGAACAGTAGAGCTTCTCACCCTGACGTCTGGAGGATCAGGGATTAAAGCTGCATCAGGAGAGACTGAGGTCACCGGAGGTCACCTGGACACGGCCATGGACCGAGGGAACCCACATCTAAACACACACAGGGCGACAAAGAGAGTCAGCATTTGATTCCAGAAACACACACACACAACATATGTGAGAGGCAGGAAATGACAGGGAGGCTGAGGAAGCTAAATTTACTCTTGTTTGAAGAAGGAAAAAGCCACAAGGAAAACTGGAGTTCATGGGTTACTATAAAGAGAGCAGCAGGATAAGTCCCAGCCGAGACGGACTGAGAGAACAACACAGAGTGACAGAGACAGACAGGAGCAGACCTGGCAACCCAGCGTCCATATGTCCCTGTTTTCACTGTGAGGAGGCTCAGACTGAAATTCTCAAGTCTTTCAAGGTGAATCCAATTAAGTTCAAGTCTGAATATTGAATTTAAAAATAGATTTTATTCTCTTTCTGTTGTTTTCATGTTTGAGCTGAGATCGAATTTTAAGTATTTGAAATGAGCGTCTATTATACGCTGTAAATAAAGATGGACGACAGCTCCTAAAAGTGAAGCCAAACTGTCTCATTTGCCCCCTGGTGGCTGCTGCCATATAGTTCATAAACCTTGCCTCCTCCATGTTATCGGTTGGGACCAGAGCTGTATCTCAAATAAGTGACTGCATCCTTCTGACTCTGCATTTAAAGACCAATTGTGTCCCATCAACGCGACTAGACTGTCCCATTTCTTAAGGCTCCTCTCGATGAGGCCAACAAATGCCTCCTTCCATCTCTGAGAACCAGATGAATCCTTCCTGGTCCGACCTTTCCCAGGATTCATTGTGCTTAAGTGACAAACTGTTTCCCAAAGTGGCAGCGACAGGCTTAACTGGCGACAGCAATAAGGAGAGGAGTGTAATCCAGAAATCCTCTGAAGACCAGACTGTCTCATTTAGGTTCAGCCCATGAAGGAGGGAGGTCTCTGTTGTCCATGTGGACTGTTGTCCTCCAAAGGATGCAGACGCTTTAAGGAGAGACAGCTATGGACCAAACTAAAAGGTCAAAGTCTACGTAAGAAAAAATGCTTTAAAAGAACAAATAAAAGCCCATTTGTGAAGAATTAGTGAAGATATCACTTAAAATCCTGTTTTTTGAGAGA
The DNA here is from genome assembly GCF_963576545.1 of Limanda limanda. Lineage (NCBI taxonomy): Eukaryota > Metazoa > Chordata > Actinopteri > Pleuronectiformes > Pleuronectidae > Limanda > Limanda limanda. The sequence continues at coordinate 2,464,815 of NC_083655.1, forward strand.
AAAACAAGGGAATATTTGGAGTTATTTTCCTGGCAATGTTATAATCTTGGACATGAATTTTAATATTGTTAAATTAAATTCCCACAAACAAAAAATGTTCTTTAAAATAGTAAACATTTCTAAATCAATGAGATACATACTAAATATCAGTGCACCTGTGCATCTGCAGGGGTTTTAACACACGTTTTAACATCTTGCATTATTTTGAATAAAGACAAAAACAGGTCAAAGAATACGTAATAAGAAATGCTTTAAAAGAACAAATAAAAGCCCATTTGTGAAGAATTAGTGAAGATATCACTTTAAATCCTGTTTTTTGAGAGCAAAAACAAGGAAGTATTTGGAGTTATTTTCCTGGCAATGTTAGAATCTTGGACATGAATTTTAATACTGTTAAATGAAATTCCCACAAACAAAAATTGTTCTTTAAAATAGTAATCTTTTCTAAATCAATGAGATACATACTAAATATATATTAGTGCACCTGTGCATCTGCAGGGGTTTTCACACGTTTTAACATCTTGCATTATTTTGAATAAAGACAAAAACAGGTCAAAGTATACGTAATAAGAAATGCTTTAAAAGAACAAATAAAAGCACATTTGTGAAGAATTAGTGAAGATATCACTTAAAATCCTGTTTTTTGAGAGCAAAAACAAGGGAATATTTGGAGTTATTTTCCTGGCAATGTTAGAATCTTGGACATGAATTGTAATACTTTTAAATGAAATTCCCACAAACAAAAATTGTTCTTTAAAATAGTAATCTTTTCTAAATCAATGAGATACATACTAAATATATATTAGTGCACCTGTGCATCTGCAGGGGTTTTTAACACGTTTTAACATCTTGCATTATTTTGAATAAAGACAAAAACAGAGGGAGAGATAAAAAGAAAAGGAAGAAGTCGTGACAGAGAGAAACAGAGAGAACCAGAGATGTGATGAATGAGAAGAGACTTGAATTGATGGAGCTGCTGCTTCAGTGTAAAGCTTCTTATCTTCATGTTAAATCTGATTTTTACTATTCAAACAGTTTAAACGTTATTATCTGTTCATTTTGTATTTTTACATTTTACATTTGTCGACTGGAGGCTGCAGAGAGAACGAACCCGGGATACAGACCTCTGCAGCCGGGCTCCGCAGCGGGAGGACTCGGTCCTTTCCTCCGGTGTCTCCTCGCTCCTCGACCCGGGTGTCAGCGGCTGCAGCCCGGCGTGGAGTCGCGCTGTTCACCGGGGGAAACGATGACTTCCACCGGATCCGTTATCTTCGTCTGTTACCGTTAATAAATCGTTAGGCTGCCGCAGATTAATGAGCGTAACGGTGCGTAACCTCCGTACGTGAATAACAAACAGCGCCCCCGCTCTCCGTGCACCGGAATTACCAAAATAAAGCCACTTCCTGTTTCAGGAGGAGCTGACTTCAGAATAAAAGCACAGATTTAAGGCGTTTAAAGTCGAAGCAACACAAAATCATCATTATTATTTTACCATGAAATTATTATAACGTTTTTAATCCAATCAATCTGTTAAAATATGCAAAATGATTCATAACAATGTCATTTTATGCTGGTAAGACTTTAAACACCTCACACTGACGCTTTTATTTTGAAGTACAGATACATTTTGTGGTGGTTATATAAATTGAGTTAAATACATAGGTTTAAAATATATATCAGTATATATTTTATATCTTTTTATGAATCATATCGAGAAATATATTGTAATATGCATGTATATATTATTAGAAATGTCTGATTGTGAGAAATATATACATTTTTGTATTTTGTATAATCATACGTAGTAATATGTGTATCAGTTTTACCTATACATACATCACTGGGTGAAAATTGTGCATTTAATCTGAAAGGCAGGCCACAGGGAGCAGAACACTGAATTTGGACACATACACATGATGCTAAGCAAGAGGATTTATTTCTATTCTCTGCAGAACGTGGGAATCACAGGAACATCATTGCAAAAATAATTCAAGTTCAGGAACTGAAATCGTTCAGATACAGTTTAACTTTGAGCGACACAGTGAAATCCAGTTTCTGAATTCAACATTTTCTTTCTGATTCTTGTAACCAAAGTCCCAAAGGAAAACAGTGACAAGCTGAACAGAACTGACGTGAGAAAACAGCAGAGTCTGCTCAAATAATCTGAATAATGAAGCAAAGGGATGTTGTTGGGTAAGTGTCACTAAATAAAGCAGATTTTAAACATATTCAGGGTTTATATACTTATTTTCTTCTAAAAGCTCCATCCACTTTAGCAGGGTTTCATTTTGAAGCTTATACGTAACATTTGAATTGTTTTTAATATCAGTTATAGAATATGTTTTATTTCTTTTCATTCTAGGGAAAACACTGAGTGTCCAACCTTTATAGGAAGAAGGTATTAAATAGAGGAACAACAGCCACGCTCTGTGTGTATCAGTAGAAACAGAACGAGTTGGTCGAATCGTCATTTAAAGGAAGGTTTTATCAGGTTTGTAATTTGTTTCAGGTCGGTTGAAACACAGCAACATGCAGGTTAAGTGGAAGCATGGATTTAAAAACACATGCAGAGACAGTTATGGTTTAACTTTGGTCATTTTAAAGTCACAAACACAAAGCGAGAGAACTAGACTGACAGAGCAGGTATGTTGCAGACTATACTGTGCTAAAGTACCATGATATATTATATTATACGCTATAATATTCTACTGTATGTGTACAGAGCTGCTTGATTGCAAAACACAACAAAAGTCTGAAGCCCCATCAAGGTGCATTCATTTCTTTAACAGGGCGGAGGTGTGATGCTTCCTCCTTCTATCAGTGGAGCAAGACACTGGTATTCTTCTCTGCTGGGCTTTAACTTGAGCTTTGATTGGTTTGATTTCATGTCTGGTGCCATTTGAATTAAGCCAAATTCACTTTGAGCAGTTCCAGCGAGTCAGGCAGATTTATTATTATTTATTCACAAGGGATATTGGAGAAAAAGATTTCCTCCTGAGGTGTAGGTCACGTTGACTGACATCCATATGTGTTTAATGTCAGTGTGTAAAGAATGGATTGAGTTATGGCTAAGAGAAGTTTAATGTTTCACTTAAATTCACACCCAAGTATCTTTTCCTCTCACTTCAGCTCTTCAGTGCCCCCATGTGGAGGCTTGTGGCCTTGTCCTCACTGTCATATAGGTGTCATTTCAATCAGTTACATTACAGACCAGTAAATAATTCCAGCTTCCTCTGTAGTTTGAATTCTGTCAGAATGGGGCTCATCAGGTTCTGTTGTGTTAAGATCAAAGTATGCATCAGAAATGAAAGCACATAAGCAAATAAAGAAATCAGAAGCATGTGCACACACACAAAATAAAAACAAATAAATATGTAAAAAATAAAACTCTGGGAAACACTGTCCCCGACAAGTTGTTCCACCCTTGAAGTGAAATATGAGAGACGCTGCTCCCGATAAATACACATGTACTGTCAAACTGTCAAACACACACATACACACACACACACTGGTAGACAAAAACTACCATCACTGCTTGTCATTATGGAAGACCCTGCTTCCGATAATGGGAATAAATTATGGAAGGCACTGCTCCCGATAACTTCACGCTATCATTAAGTGTTCTAAAGTCGACTGTGCAACATAAACGGCTCTCTCGCAAAAAAGTTCAGTTAAAGGAGCTTCAAGAGAAAAGCGTATTTCGTCTGGTGGAATATAAATAAATATATCCTTATATCGAGATATAAGTTTCTTTTCTGGCCTTAATTTCTCTCTTTTTAAAGTTGTTTTTATGACAGAGCAAAGTAGTTTTATAAAGCTACTATATTAAATGGTGCATACTCTCTTGGACAAAAGAAACAAAGGCCAAAAAAGAAAAGCCAGACTTTGCCCGGGGCTCCACTTTGTCAGCAACAGCCGAGGAGTCGTTGGTGTAGCAGATGCTGCCGTAGAATCCGACAGTATAACCGTCATAATTATGGAAGGCACTGCTTCCGATAACGTCGTATAAAAAGACAAACGATATCTTTATAGTGGACACTGCCACTGATAAATAAAACTTAAGTATAAATAAGGTTTCTCAGTGTTTTCAGGTCACAGCAAAATGCTCGTACAAGTGCGATGTGATTTGTGGGCGGAGGTTTATCAGAAGCTATTGATTTCTAAAGGTATTTGGGATACTTTTAAAAACTTCCGTCTCCTCCTGGATCTTCATGGGACAGATAATCTGTTCCCTCATTGAATATAAGCATGTATTTAAAGAGCAGGACCTCTGATTGACAGCCTGAGCTCGATGTGCTGATACTGGAGCTCCTTCCTCCGCTCTACCTGAAAGTTCATTTCAACCACACACACACACACACGCACCCACACTTGCATCTGCCCACCCTCCTCTTCAGATCGTGTCGTGGATGTCCCAGAGGTCGTTCACCATGGCCTGAGCACAGTCCTGCAGGTTCCAGGTGGCGAGGGCCAGCTGGACGCGGAGCTGCTCCATGTCCGTGGCCTCGGCGATGGACGCCAGCGTGTGGGGGCCGCGGCCCAGCAGCAGGTGGCGGAAGGGGGTCTCCGTAGGCGACACGTACGGAGAGAGGAGGTTCCGCTCAACCTAGAATGACACAAGAAGATCAGAAGACACATTTGCTTTTAAGAATCATCTTTGATTAGCTTGTAACTCGTTAACATGCAGGTGAAAACACAGCGGAGGCGTCTGACCCTCATGATCCTGTCGTTGATGGTCCGGCAGCTCTTCTGGTTTTCTAGGTCACTGTTGTCGATGGTCCTTCCGATGCTCTGTGCAGCCCTCTTCAAGGATCCTCGTGCACCGCTCAGCCAGGTGGTGCTCACGCCCTTCAGCTGACCGGACTACAACGACAAGAAATGCATCTCAACATCACTTAGCTTATGAGTCAGATAAACACGTGCTTCGTATGAATCCCACACGGACCTGTACGAGCTGGTTGATGCGTTTGTAGACCTTCATCACAGCCGTATCGACCACGTCGGTGTAGCGGGTCACGTCCAGACTGAGCAGGTGGTCGTGGACCAGTCTCAAGGCCATGAGGCCGGCGAACTGGGCCGCCGCCGCCGTCATCTCACTGGCGTGCTGACTGGTTTGGTAGTTGAGGTGATCCATGTTGTCCAGGTTGGTGCCGTAGTAAGGGTAGGACTCGGTCTTCTGACACAAACACAGACAGAGACACACACACAAGTTACTATAGGAACCAACTCGATGTGAGAAAACAGCAAACACACGCTGTCAGGTCATTTATTATTAAACGGATGCTCTGCTCTTCTGACTCTATATGAAAATCATGTGCATTTTACTTATTTAGTTATAGTTACATAATGTCTGCGGAGAATCACACACGACCGACTAAACTGAGAATATGTGTTTTATCTCAAAAATGGGATGAGAACAGCAGATCGATGTCTAAAGAAACACATGAATCCATATTATGATAGTCTGATCCTTTGTTAAAGTCTTTATTGAATCGTTTATTTCTTTAAATGTATAAAGAGTCAAATGAACAACTCACATTGGGAGAGATGAAGTGGAAAGACACAGCAGGAATTCCAGAGAAAGCCACGAAGGTGTAGGCGGGGTCGTCCACTGACAGCGGCTTGAGTCTGTTCACACGATGATGGGAAGTTATCGTCCGAATTTCATTTACATTGTTTAGAGAATTTAATTTCTTAAGACTAAAAACCAATAAAACAAAGCAAGTAGCTTTTATCAAGTTAAAGAAATTCAAAAACTGGTTTCCTCCTTACGTATTTTCCTCCCACTTGCTTTGTCTCATCATGTCGTACACGGTTCCAGGGCTGTTTGGACTCTTCACCTGTGAATGAGACTCATTACACTCAGTATAAACTCCACCTGTTTGTAATGAAGGAGCTGAATGACCCAGCTGTGACGTGTCCTCACCATTTTCATGGTGTTCTCGATGAGGCTGTGGAGCAGCGGACTAGCTGAGGCCGAGAAGCTGCCTCGACCTTGTGGAAAGGAAAAATACGCTGTTCACTACCACCTTTACTTTTTGAATACTGATAAATAAGGTTGTCACATAACAGTGTGTGGTGAACTTACCCAAAACTATTCCATCCAGGCTAATGTAGGTGAAGACACTTTTGTCAATTGAGGACATATAACCCTGAAAAACACAACAAAGATGTGTGGAAAAAGATATTTGAACAGTACATATTTTCATTAAAAGACTTGTAGTTCTTACCTCCAACCACTCGGTGGCACCAACATTCCCGTACTCTCCAGCGCTCCAGCTCGCAAACACGATGCTTCTCCTCGGCCTGAATCTTTCTAGAGAATGAATTATAATGTTAATATCATGCAGGGTGATAATCGTCGGCCCTCATCACCAAGATCTCATCAATCTCCTCGTCTTTCGGAGTTCTGAACTTCTTTTACGTGTATGGATCCTCTTTTATATCATAAGGCGTTTATATTCTTTTAGATGACACATGACTGTGGAGAGAGTTATATTTGTTACCGTTTTGCACCATCTCTTTCACGGCCTTGGCCAGCTCCATCAGGACAGACGTGCCCACAGCGGCTCGGGCGTAGCCTTTGCCCCAGGCGTCTCTCTGAGCTCCCAGGACCACGTAGCGATCTGTCCACAGCAACACAACCCACGTATAATAAAACTAATACCTACGGCAGATGATCAGAGTTGAACATGTGTAAGTTCTACTCTACCAGGATCGATGAATCCTTTGATGACTCCGAACACGTTGAGGACCTTGGTGTTGACCAGCACGTTGTTCACTTCCACGGTGACGTTCTCGATGCCTCCCAGTCTGTAAGACACGGAGGGGAAGCCGCCTTTGAAGCCGCTGCTCGCATCCGCCTCAGGGCCGCCGATATTCCTAGAGAGGAGGACAGAGAGACAGGCGAGTGAGAGACCGGTGAAAAGTGCCAGAGAGTCCACAGCTGGAGCCACGTTTACAGTTTCCGTGTGCAGTTCAGCTCATTTTCAGTATTTGAGGAATTTGTCAGGTTTGAAAAGCAAAAGGAAAACTAAGACTGAAACATTTAACTACTTAAAATAGATCATGTATACACAAGACAGGGTTTAACAGGTGTTTTAATTTAACAGTTTTTGTAAATATTAATTAATATATCAAGAAATACTAAACTACTAAAGTACAGATGAATATGTTTGTCAAGAGCAAAGTTGAGCCCAATTTTCAGATGAACACTGATACAGGACCTTTTTAAGACTCAGTGAAATGAGTTCTTGGAGTCTGTGTGTCCTTACTGTAGAAGCCTAGTGGACATGCTGGCAGTGATGGTCTGGGCTGGGATCTTGGGGAGGCCAGACGACTGAGTGGGGGGGAACTGGGTGTGGTTGAAGGAGGGGAATCCCGGCGTGTACGGGTCGCCTGAACCCAGATGGACCTGAAGGGGACGTGAAAGCAAAAATCAAGACACAGCACAACTGTGTGACAAGTAGTTTGAGAAATAAGACTTTACTGGTTTGAATCCAATATGTGTTTACAAACGTACGTGTCCATATAGATCTGTGTCCCCTTGATAATTGTAATCTTGAGAGTCAGGGTAGATTAAAACAGCAGCGGCTCCTTTTCTTGCAGCATTATCCACCTGATGGAACATCATCAAAAACAAGAGAAACATTAAAAAAACAAGCTCAAGTTTGTGGAAGTGCGAATGATATGAGACACACGAGAACCTGGAATTATCACAAACCTGTTCTGCAAACGTGAGCTTTCCTCTGCGGAGCAGCAGGACGCTGCCTTCCAGCTCAATGCTCTTCTTCTGCAGAACTTCCAGGTCCTCCTGACGACCGTAGTTTCCATAAACCAGTTTACCCTTTGTACAAACGAGTCAAACAGACCATTACATCAGCATCCGATTGTATTTTTATTCAAACTTACAGCTAAGGATTTATATTTTATAGGTTCAAAACCGAACGCATTAATGACGTTTTAAAAAGACAGAAAAGGAGAATAAAACACAAATCATTTTGTAACTTCTGACTATAAACTTGTCTTATTGACCCACCTGAACTGTCCCTGTCTTGCTGTAGGCCAGATACCCGGCAGGCTCAAAGACATGCGACCCAAAGAGGACACGGTTTGGACGTGTGCTGTCGATAAGAAGATAAGAGCTCGTTAGTACATCATTGTCTGTGTGGACGGGACACTTCATATGTAGGGGGAGGAGCAAGGGAGAGGAACTGGGACTTGTCCTTTTGACTTGGTTTTAATATTAATAATGATATGTGTCTGCCAGCACTGACAGCATGGAATCTGGAAACAGCTACTGAAAAATAAAAAGGGTGTAAAAAATTCTTAAAATAACCCAAGTGACTCTGGGACAGTCAAGTGAGAAGAAAAGATGACTTAGTTCCAGAAATCAAGAAACTCAATTAGCTCAATTCCCTCTTGATCTTGAGATACAGCGCCCCCAACAGGCCAACAAGACTCAACTCATGCATCAGATTGGTGTGGTACCAACCTGTTCGGCGTCTGCAGCTGGACGTAGTGGACGTCCCTCCACGGGACCATTTTCAGCTGCTTGAATTCCTCAAAGATGCGGATGGCCAGAGCTGCATCCTCCACACTTCCTGCCGATCGTCTGGGCAGATCAAAGTCTCTGTGAAAGAACACAATCTTATTTCCTCCTCAACTTTGACTCACTTCAGTTTTCTGAAATGTCTCGGGCACAGTTTAATCTCTTCGGAGAAAAGGGCAACAGATGACTGGTGAGTTCTTGGTAGACATAACGTGCTTTGTTTCCAGTAAATATTGGAAAGTGTTTCAAAATGAAAAAGGAGGTGGTGGAATGAAAGTGAAGAACCGAGCGGATTTCAAGGCTTTAGAGAAACAATGATGCTATTCAACTCTGATGACCAGATTGTGGTCAGAAGCTGGAAGACGTCCGAGCTGCAGACAGTTTGGTGTCAAAGCAGATTTTAACAGAATCTTGTGAGTTTATAAAGATGTTTTTTTTATGGCCAAGCCTCAGAAGAACAGAAGTCTTTGTTTATTCTAACTTAGGATAATTTCCATTTTTATGTAAATTGATTTGTTTGATGGTCGACCGTTTGCATTGTGAGGTTTCTTTGTTTCCGGCTCCACATGTGTTCTCTACCTCAGACTCTGGTTGAAGGCCTGGCTGGTGAGTTTCTGCTTCAGGAGTCCGGCGATGTCCTTCCACTGCAGCGGCAAATCTGGAGCTGGTACAAAAGGGGGCGGGGTCACCGGTACAAGATGGGGCGGGGTCACTGGTACTGGACTTCCTGTGGTCCCCGGCTCCGTGTTCAGTGGCTCCACTTTACGGTGGCTGATGTAACCAGCCAGGTAACCTGAAAGACAAAAAATGATTTAAAATGGGACCTGATAAACACATCGGCTGGTTTGAACTCATTACAGCTCAAATTACAGAAAAAGTTGAACTCTGCAAAGCTATTTTAACGATCCCACTTTATTACATTATAAATCATTTATCATCATTTAATTTGCTCTTTGCCTTATTTATCTTTTATATCTTTTCTTCATGTCAATTTTATGTTTTAAGTACAGCACTTGTTTCCTCACGTCAAGGGAGAAGAAGTTTTACAGATGTATGTAAAAAGTTTTACATTTTGTGCAACACATGCAGCAACATCCTCTTTCATAAGAAGCTGAAGATTCTGTTGTATGACAGTTATTTCATATACATATTCATTTGTTTGCCTTATGACAGTTTATTTAATTTCTTTTTCTACTGTTGGTCGAACAAAACAAAAAGATAAAGATGCTTTATACTGATGTGCATAAGAATAACAGTGGAATGAATCACTGCAGTGACCTACCAGTTACAAATACCAGCAGGGTTGCCAGGGCCATGAAGTAAATATGACGCCGGCTCTGACGTGGTGGTGCCGGCCTGAAGCTCGGGGAGCCGCCGTCCTGGCCCACGACCTCCGTGGTGACCTCCGTGGTGACCTCCGTGGTGTCATCTGCTTCGCCGTCGGACAGCTTCACCTCGACGTGTCTCTCTCCGTCCTCCGCCGGCTGCAGCGTGAACCTGCTGTAGCGCTCGCTTTTAATCTGAGCAGAGAACAATAAAGATGAGGGAAGATAAGAGGGATAAATACGACAGAAATGTGTCCGGTTTGTGTAAAGTTAAGGTTTAAGCTCACAATAAAGTAGAAATATAAAAATGTAGATGGTAAACACTCACCAGGCTGTTGAAGGTGGACCTCACTCGATCCATCGCTGCTGCTGTTTCTGTTCCTAAAGACAGAAAGAGGAAGAGCGAGTCGATGAGGGTGTTTGAGCGGCAAATGAGCAACGGCACATGTGGAGGGAAAACCGTTTTGCAAAAGGAAACAGAAAGGGTGAGGGAGTGTGTATGGGGGGGGGGGGCAGGAGGAGGTGTTATACGTGGTTCAGGTTTAGAACAGAGAAGCTTTCTGTGAGCTCTGCAGGGCGGAGAATGTTTTCTGTATAAACACTTTCCTGTTTCCTGAGGCAGAAACATAGACTGGGGCTTTAAAAAGATGTATTTTATATACAGAACATATACTGTATATGTTTAACAAACAAAATATGTCTGCAACTTCTCAGATATCTACTTCTATTATATACGATATCAGATTAGTCTATAGCTAAAACGATTTGACAGCTACAGATCCATGGATACATTTAGTATTTTAGCTGTATTCATCTGTATTTAGTTCTCTGTGTCGTATGAAGCCATGTTTCTGTACGCAGGTTGAATTCAGGTTATTTACAATAAACAATAGTTCACTGTCTGTCTGTGATAACTGTGACCTTCCTGATAAACTTGATACCACAACAAGCAGCAGCGTCTCTATGTCTCAGTGGGACCGAGGTAACTGGATGTTAACCTTAAATTACCCAATTGTAGCTTCTATTATTTGAATGGATGTTAAAAGCTTAAATTTCTGTCACACATTTAGTGTCTTATTCTATTACTCTTTTATGACTGCATATGTTTTGATGTTATTAGGGCCCGAGCACTGACATCAAAGGTCAGGTGAGACCCTATTGAAATTGTAAGGATTATTTATTATTATTATTATTATTCAGGCAAATTAATTGGCTTTTTGAGGGCTTTACCGTCCTCAACTTCTTACCAAAATTTGCAGAAAGTTAGAAAGTGGTGACAATTACGTATTCTGAAGGAATTTTCAATGGGCGTCGCAAAATGGCTCAACGGTGCCCCCCGAGACCCCTGGAACGTGTTCACATTGACCGGTCTTCACAAAAATCGATACAAACGTGTATCATGACCAGACAAACAAAAAAGTCTTCAGGTGCAATTGGAAAAACACAACAGGAAGCCTGCTATTTTGCATTAAGTGGCCATTTTGGCCATATTCCACATTTTTACTTTGATGTACTTGTACTTTTTTAGTGTTTTTTTCCACATGTTCTTTTATTTGTGAAGCACTAAGTAACTTTGCTTTGAGAAGTGATGTATAAATAAAGATATTAATACAATATTTCCCCTGTTATTTCCCCATGAAAGTTTCCATACTTCACTTTTGTCATTATTCTGGACAAGTTATGAACCAAACCATGAGCTGAAAACTATCAAAGAGACATTTAATCAGTCGTGAATGTTGTTTCCAACGACATTAAGGTCTCATGTCTCACTGCAATTTCTCATGTGACATTCAGAAACTGGTTTGTCCACTTCACACAGACACTCAGAGATCGAGAGGCAGCTCTCCCCTGATAAACTCGACCTTTCCACTTCACAACAACACTTTGTTTTTGTGTTTCATTGATAAACCTGTCAGCTGCAGACTGCTCCGCGGAGTCTGAGCTGAAGGGGGACGTGTCCATGACCACTGTTACTCGTCTGCTTCCTCATACTGTGGGTGGAGACGGAAGCAAAATGCACCGAGCCAACCAGTTCACCAGATCCTTATCACTGAGACTGAGCAGGAAACAGAAATGTGTTCGTCTTTCCTTGAAAGATAACAAATCTGCAGATGTGTGTTGATATGACATCTTGTGCTACTTGATGTGTGGGAGGCTCATGGTTTGGTGAGATGTTCTTATTCAAGCGCTCACATTAAAACTACTAGTCCAGCTTTAGTCCCCTGTTCTCAGCTGCTCTCAAACCAAACCCACTCATGTTTATCCCCACAATCTTTAATATGATTTCTATGACAGGAATGTTCCATTAGAGCCTCAGACTGACCACCTCACAGCTGCAGGGCTATAAAGACGGGTGGGGGGGTATCGATTACATCCTGACGATGAACGTGCATTATTCTCAGTCCTGCCCTGACTCTTGGGATTGTTTCGTGGTGCTGCAGACACAGGATGTGAACACTCCCTTATGGTTTCAATATCCTGGGATTCATTCTTTATAACCTGCAAAGATACAGCATCAGTGGCAAGTGTTAACTCAACCGCCATAGTTGTTCACTGATAAAAGAGTTTCTGTGGATATATGAGCTGCATTTAATGTTTTCTTTAAGTATGGAACACAACAACAAACACAGTGATCACAAAACAGCAAAATGTGATAAATTACCTCTAGTTAGCACATCGACTATATTGTCAGTTAATTAAATAAATGATAATTACTCTATTTTCTTTGACTCAATACATATATTGAACTTTAGTTATCATGTTGAAGGAATCTTTTTGATAATTTGTATATAACAGATAGATAGATAGATAGATAGATAGATAGATAGATAAATAGATAGATAGATAAATAGATAGATAGATAAATAGAGTGATAGATAGATAGACAGATTTATAGATAGATAGATAGATAGATAGATAGATAGATAGATAGATAGATAGATAGATAGATAGATAGATAGATAGATAGATAGATAGATAGATAGATAAATGAATAGATAGATAGATAGATAGATAGATAGATAGATAGATAGATAGATAGATAGATAGATAGATAGATAGATAGATAGATAGATAGATAGATAGATAAATAGATAGATAGATAAATAGAGTGATAGATAGATAGACAGATTTATATATAGATAGATAGAGTAGATAGATAGATAGATAGATAGATAGATAGATAGATAGATAGATAGATAGATAGATAGATAGATAGATAGATAGATAGATAGATAGATAGATAGATAGATAGACGGATGTGATTTATCCTGTCACACTCTTTTACATCTTTGACCTCTGATATCATTATTCACTTTAAACAAAAAGAGAGAGAAGTATATTTAAGACGAATTATATATCTTCATATTAAATATCGCTTCCTTTGGAATAAACGGACATTTGAAACGGAATCAATCCAGTGGATTAATGTGAGGAAAGTGTCGACGCGTCATCCGCAGCTTCGCGTTTTTCTCCATTTTAAGCTCAGAGAAAAAAAACTAATTTAAAAAAGACATGAAACCAAAGATATAAATGAGTAAATGAATAAATGTAGAAATGAATAAATACCTTCTGCAGCGGGTCCGTCCGTCCAGCGGCTCGGCTTCCTTATATGATCACTTCCGCTTCCTGGGATGTCGTCACCGCATTAACACCCGCTGCATGGGCGGATTAACTCATTTGTAGGCCCGGAACAAAAATAGCCCCCCCACCTAACCCCCCACCTCTGTTATTATCAGTCGAGCAAAGTAAAAATGTATTACATTACATGTGTACATACAGTATGGATTCAAATTATAAGATATTATGTTTTATAATTGTATTAATAACCTAACTAGTAATTCCTTTATCTAAATTTCATCTATACCTTATTCAAGCATATTATTCTGACAGACACTTTTAATTTTCTCTGTTGCAACAGTTTGTTTCATTCTATTTAAAACAGTATTAAATGCATACATCCATTTATTAGTGTATGGGCTCAGTGGTGATATACAATATACAAGGGTGTTTCTGATTTTACTACTTTCTACTCTTTCTTCACTTTGAAAGAACTTGTGCTCACTCTTTATGTGAATGCTGCCTTATAGTGAGATATTTGCATTATATATTAAATTTTTGGTCATGAACCTCCTTGTTATTGTTATTGAACATTGGACGTTGGGTTTATTAAGCCACATGTCTGTACGAGATCCCACAGTTCACACTCTGCACATTAGCACAGAATCTGAGCCATGAAACCATTTCTTACACTTTGTGTTATTCTATTTAAAACAATATTAAATGCATACATACATGTATTAGTGTATGGGCTCAGTGGTGATATGCAATATACAAGGGGGGTTTCTGATTTTACTACTTTCTGTGCTCACTCCATATGTGAATGCTGCCTAATAAATTAATTATATTCATATAGTTTTTTTTACTGTATTTAATAAGGAGATATTTTGCATTATATATTATATTTGTGAACATGAGCCTCCTTGTTATTGTTGTTGAACAGCGGAACATTGGACGTTGGGTTTATTGAGCCACATGTCTGTACAAGATCCCACAGTTCACATTCTGCACATCAGCACAAAATCTGAGCTATGAAATCTGAGGAACTGTCTTCAGAAATCTTGGATAAAAACTGCGATGGACGAGACATATATCACGGTAAGAGAATGAAACTATTTCTAAAGCTTTGACTGTTTCCTGGAGAAGAGAGAACGTCAATAAAAGTGAAATGGAAGGAAGGCAGCGCGGGCCTGGGTCAGGGAGGATATTTGCAGCATCATTAGCGAGTGAGGCATGTGGAAAAATACATCTAGAATAGATTCTGATATGAAGTCCTGTGGCTGCAGACAGACATGACAATGTGCTCGGATCGCTGTGTCAGTGACAGTGGTAATTACTGCTCCGGGTTCAGAATAGGAACAGATACATTCTTTTATTGGCTTTTGCAACAATTGCATTTTGTTTCTTCCAAGCCCAAATTTTGTTTCCAGTGTCTAACAAGTGATTTAGAAGAAGATTAGCATGAGAAAAGAAAGAATTTAACTTGATTTAAATCCAGTTTTGCAGATTCCATCGGGGAACGAGTGTGAGCGAGAGCGGAACCGAGGTGCTAGAAATAGAGTTTGCACGACTGAGACTTCTCACTATGTGCATCTGCGCCTGTGTGTGTGTCTGTTCCCACTTGAACAGTAGGTGGCAAAATTTAATTGGGACGGAGCACATCCTGTCATAGCAGCACCGTCCCAGATGGTGTCACGTTCGTGCTTTGTGTTAGAGTTACTTCTCATCTCTGGAGAGAATCAAATCCTCCCGTCGCTGGAGAGGAAAACAATTTGTGTGTAGCAGCACAGATGGTTTCCAGTATGTGAGAGACGTCTGTTACAGTGGCAAGAAGAAGCAGGTGAGACCATCGGGTAAAACCTCCATCTACTGTATGTGTGAATCTGTTTAGAAATCAGGTCAGACTACATTAGTGACATTAATGTGCCAACACATTCTATTTTTACATCATAAAACAGTAGCTGTTATTGAGTACATCATTAAAATATTCAGTGTAGGTTGAAAAAGTGTGTGAACCCCTCAGCTGATGAAATGAAGTAAAGCAACACTATTTAACTTCTGCTATTTCCCTCATTTCTATAGCATCAAATAATTAAAACAGAGCTGAATAAGTACAAGATCGACAGAAACTGACAGAAACCATCTTGTACTTTTACTTTTTAGTTTGGTCCGAGCCATTTACATAGAGGAGGCTGGATTTTTGACCTGTGCTGTAGCCAGCCACCAGGGGGCGGATGAGACCCTTTGGCTTCACTTTTGGGAAGCAATCAGGTCGTCCATCTTTATATACAATGTATGCTTCATGCTAAACGAGGCTATTATAAGGATACTTCTACCAAAGTGACATCAATTAACAATGAGATGAGACCATCGGGTAAAATCTCAGTTCTATGTGTGAATCTGTTTAAAAATCAGGTCAGACTACATTAGTGACATTTATGTGCCAACACATTCTATTTTTACATCATAAAACAGTAGCTGTTATTGAGTACATCATTAAAATATTCAGTGTAGGTGATGAAATGAAGTAAAGCAACACTATTTTACTTCTACTATTACCCTGATTTCTATAGCATTAAATAACTAATTGAACCAGAACTTACCAGAAACATGAAGACTTACAATTAATAAGTACAAAATCTACCTAAACTGACAGAAACCATCTTGTACTTTGACTTTTTCCGGTGCTGCCGATAAGCCTCAAACATTGTTATTTTCAGAACTGCCTCGTACCGCTAGATACTGATGCAACATATCATTAAAAGCTAAGATTCTTCCGATTCGACTGATGTAAACCATTTCAAGATCTGATCACCACAGCCGTCTCAGTCAAGACACTAACACAAAAAAAACAATCACAAAGTCGACGTCACTCACCTAAGAAGCATCATATTAATCCACAGATCGATAACATTCCAACGAAAACAGTCTTGGTACAAAGGTCCAGACGATC
The DNA here is from genome assembly GCF_963576545.1 of Limanda limanda. Taxonomy (NCBI): domain Eukaryota; kingdom Metazoa; phylum Chordata; class Actinopteri; order Pleuronectiformes; family Pleuronectidae; genus Limanda; species Limanda limanda. Next base: position 2,481,202 of record NC_083655.1, read on the forward strand.
CAATCCAGTAACATAATCAGTCCAAAACACACTATTACATCAAAGAATAGCCACAGTCAGTTGTTGCGTAATCTCAGCGCAGCCAGCATCAAGATGTAAACAACATTAAAGATGTTTATTTGTATAAATTTTAAACCATATGACCGGTTTTGCCTCCTTTATATAAAAGTATTTTGAGTGTAGAAGTAGCCTTTTGAGCCTGGTTGGTTACCATAGTTCCAAATGGCCTTTGTGGAAAACGCCTAGACATGCCCTTAGGAAAAAATCTGTGAAATATTCATTTTCTGTGGTATTGTTATCAAATTTGAACCACGGCTAGTCAAGGCTTCATGCTCGGGTCCCAGTGTGTTTTCCAGCTCATAAGTTCCAGCTAGAGTCATCTGCAGGCATCTGTTTAACAATAAATATTCTGGCGGAAATAAAAACCTTCTACTTCACTGTGTTCCAACTGTTATTACTTAATGTCAGTAGCACTTCGACTGATTCTGACTGTTGGGGGGGAAAGTTCAGAATGTTACCTTTCAAAAGAGACCAAGATCAATCATGTACTCCAAATGGTTCAAGAACAGCTTTCAATTTACTTTCGGTACTCCTCAGACAGGCGTTTTAGGCAAATCTCACCCGCTGCTTAACAGGCTACCATAAAGGAGGCTGGATTTTTTTACCTGTGCTGCAGCCAGCCACCAGGGGGCGGATGAGACACTTTGGCTTCACTTTTGGGAAGCCATCACATCGTCCATCTTTATATACCATGTATGCTTCATGCTAAACAAGGCTATTTTAGGGATACTTCTACCAAAGTGACATCAATTAACAATGAGAAACACTCATGTATAATGTATTCATGTGGTGTTCAAGTCATCTCCACGTTCGGGTAAAGGTTGGAATTCTGTTCCTGAACTGTTCCATATCAGATCAGATCTTCTTTGTTGTGAGTGCAGCAGCTTGTTCTGTCACCAGCTCTGCACCCAGGTGACAGCTGACGGAGAGAAACGATATCTTTACTTCCTCATCATCTCTTCCTCTCCCTCCGAAAGCACCTCTGCATCATTCCATCGTCCTCGTTCTTCTGCTGCCGCCGGCACATCCTCATCTGCATGTGGTTCGGTCCAGAGGGGACGACAACACCGCAGGGGGCTTATGGCTGTGTTGTGTGTCTGTGTGTCTGTGTGTGTGTTTGTGTGTGTGTGTGTGTGTGTGTGTGTGTGTGTGAGAGAGAGAGACAGAGAGAGTGAGAGTGTGTGTGTTTCCATATTTGACTTTTTTCCAGAATATTCAGTGTTTTCAAACGTGGCCTTTATAACTGAGACCATGACGTCATATCACTGTAATCTGCTCCCACGGGATCTCAGAGTTCTCGCGATACTTCTGCTGCACAGGTGCGAGGCTTCCAGCTCACACTCGTGCTGCATTCACGGGCTGTGGGAAATCTCAAAGAATGGAGAAGGACGGACAACCCAATAAAAAAAAGTTACTTGAGTTTGTGAGAGTGAAAATTCTCGACACAAGATTATTAAGAACTTTTTTCTTTCTTTCAAATAACTAAACTTTAATTCAGAACTTAAGGAATTGAACCCTCTTACATTCCGTCACTACAGTGCATATAAATTCCACATCTGTACAGTATATGCATTTATAATTATGGCAAGTATATAAAAGGCAAATCAATACATATAAGACGTTTTAAAGCAGTTTGTATTGTACTTGTAACACAATGTTTATAATGTATTGGATATAAAAGCATTTATAATAACAGGAAATAAGTGGTGCTCAATGGAAACAATGAATTAAAACAAAATGTGTCAAAGAGCAACATTGAAACAACAAAATAAAAATATAAAAACTACACAAAATAAAGCTAGGAAAATGCCAGTTCATACAGGTGAGGTTTTAACCAACCAGTTTGACTTTTATTAATATTATTAACAACATGGACACATTTGAACCGAACTATGCCACCGTCATCACGCACGGTGCCACGCGTTGCGTCACCACGCTGCAAAGGCCTGCGAGTTGAGAAGAAAGAGGGGATTTTACTTAGTGCTCATGAAGGCATCAGGGAGAAAGAGAGAGAGGGGCTCTCCTCCCCTGGTCTCTCTCTCTCTTTCTCTCTCTCTCTCCTCTCTCTCTCCCCTGGTCACTCGCTCTGCCTCCTCTCTCTCCCTCTCTGCCTCCTCTCTCTCTCTCTCTCTCTCTCTCCCCTGGTCACTCGCTCTGCCTCCTCTCTCTCTCTCTCTCTCTCTCTCTCTCTCTCTCTCTCTCTCTCTCTCTCTCTCTCTCTCTCTCCCTGGTCACTCGCTCTGCCTCCTCTCTCTCCCTCTCTCTCTCTCTCTGTCTCTCTCTCTCTCTCTCTCTCTCCACTGGTCTGTCGCTCTGCCTCCTCTCTCTCCCTCTCTGCCTCCTCTCTCTCTCTCTCTCCCTCTCTCTCTCTCTCTCCCTCTCTCTCCCCTGGTCACTCGCTCTGCCTCCTCTCTTCCTCTCTGCCTCCTCTCTCTCTCTCTCTCTCTCTCTCTCTCTCTCTCTCTCTCTCTCTCTCTCCCTGGTCTCTTGCTGTGCCTCCTCTCTCTCTCTCTCTCTCTCTCTCTCTCTCTCTCTCTCTCCCCTGGTCTCTTGCTGTGCCTCCTTTCTCTCTCTCTCTCTCCCCCCCCCCCCCCCCCTCTCTCTCTCTGTCGTGTCACTGGAGACTCACACACAGAAAGAGAAGAGGAAGGGATATGGTTTCATGTGACGCTCCTCCCGGTGCAGCGCGGCTCTAGCGGATCTGTGGATCAGGGTTAGAGGGTGATCTGGATCAGGAGGCTGGAGGCTGGAGCTCGGTCCGGCACGAACCCCCCCCTCCTCTGCACCTGGACCCCCCCCCCACCCCGTCCTGCAGGAGCACCCCCCACACACCGGGACACATCAATGGGTGAGAGACGCTTCTTTCTGTGCTTCCTAACCAGAAATAGCCTCGGGCTCCTCTGCGCATCTGGATGAGGAGGAAGAGGAGGAAGAGGAGGAAGAGGAGGAAGAGGAGGAAGAGGCGGCCGGTCCAGATGTGGGTCCAGCCCCCCCCTCCTCTCCTCCTCTCCTCTCCTCCTCTCCTCTCCTCCTCACCTTCTCCTTACGGTGGCTTTCTCCCACTGTTTCTTGCCCTTTATTGTTCATGGTTAGAGAGCGTGCGTGTGCGTGGGTGTGTGCGTGTGCGTGTGCGTGTGCGTGCCCGAGCGGTGCGGGTGCGATTCCAGAAAAAAGCCGCGGAATCACATTGATGAGTTGCAGATGTTGACACGTTTGCATTCAGTCTGTATGTGTGTGTGTGTGTGTGTGTGTGTGTGTGTGTAACGGGCCTGATGTGTGTCTTTGCGTGTGTGTGTGTGTCTGTGTGTGTCTGTCAGTGTGTGTGTGTCACATTATTCTCCAGCTCATCATCGCCATCGCTCCTCTGCGCTGCGGCTGCAGGTTTAACACTCGAGTAAATCCGGTAACTCGGTGCATATTTGAATCTGCTGTGGATTTTCACAGACACCATGGGTGTGGGGGGGGTGGGGGGGCGACACTTCCTTTTTCTATTTATGGCTCATGGAACTTGTCAGTGTTCTGCATGGGAACTTGGAAATTGAGTCTAAACAGCTCTATTGTTGCAGTTGAATTTCCCTTTTTTTTTAAAATATCATTTCATAATTGGCTGCAGCCCCTTTGTTCCAAATGCTCTTTCCTTGTATGGGCTTCTCTCTCTATTGCACATCTGTCTCTGCTGCATGTAAACAAACAATGCACGGTTCCCCTCAGGGGGAAACACTCACATCCACGTATAATCAGCAGGGCCGCAGTGAACAGCAGGCAGCTACCACAGGGCCCCATGTCGGTGGTGGTCCCCCGAAGCCCCCCTGTGGTAGCTGGATTATAATTGTCCGTAATATGCACAAGTGAAATGGAAACTATAAGAGCCTCCAAACAAGTCCGGCGTGTTAGCTAAACCCAAGTGGGCCGCGACCAGCGAGAAAATGTTTATCGCCCAGGTGACTGCCACTGTCATCTATTCTTTACGGATGTTTTTAAGTGACACTGTCAGAAGTGTGTGAATAAAGTTAAAATGCTTTCACGGTTCCTGTCTTCAGCTGGAGAGACGTACGCAGCTGAAACAGAGACGATAGCCAGATGTTAGCGTGCGTTGTCAGGCATGTACAACGTGTACAGCTCTCGCTAGATCTTTTCCAGGATTACCAACCCCAGCTTTAAATACTCTCCATGTTAATAAAGGTTTTTCTGAGCTACAGAGACGTTTCCCCTCTCGGTGTTATAATCAACACGCCCGTGAGGATGCACATGTCGGCTCTAAATTGAGCGAAGGCGTGAATGTGACGGTGAATGGTTCTTTGTCTCTGTCCCTGTGATGGACTGGCAACTCGTCCAGGATGCACCACAATGCAAGCTGCCCAGTTTGCCTCCTCCCAGAGCATTAGAGGTATAGATAATGGATGGATGGATGAAAATGAACCCTATAAGTACGCGGCATGTGGGTAATTATGATGGATTACACAAGTGTAAGAGGAGCCCTGGTGAACCAGTAGAGCTCATTCTGCACAGAGGAAAGTCCGACATGGACTGAAACGTTTGCACTTGGGCAAAACTTGAGTTAACAGACAGTGAAGTGCTTTTGAATGTACGTGTACGTTAGCCTGGGCCTTCGGAGCCTTGTGGTGAAGCACTTATCTCGTAGGCTTTGATTATTTATGCATGTTTCTGCACCTAAAGTACAAAATGACGACGAAACATCAAACCTGCAGCGATAACTTTATCTAGTTCTGCTGTTGCTTTGGTTTTCAAAGAGGAAAACCAGTCTGGGAGATGTGTCACTGTGACCTTAAGTCCCCGGAGACCGTGAAAACAAAGCGTCGACTTCAAACACATTCAACAGTTGAAACACATTTCGAAGAGCTCGGTTTCTCTCTCTCCATTAGTCCTGACAGGGAGGAAGACCAAGCTGCCAGAGGAATGTCTCCTCGTCTTCTCTCTCCACCTACACTGGAAAGATGAATGCGATCAATTCTAATCTGAGCCGTTGTCGACGGGCCTTCTGAGAAACGGGAGTGCCGAGTGTTAGAAGTTAAAAAAAAAAAAAGCCTTTTGTCGCACAGTGTCTGAGCGATGAGCAGAGAAACGAACCGGGTTTCTCCTTCCATGTGGGAGAATCTGCTGAAGTGTGTGATCCGATCCACAGTGAGTGGGAGGCTCTGACTCCCGGTGGGCTCGGCTCCAGCGTGAAGGTTTCACAGACACAGACACACACAGCTGCTCCTGACATCATCATCATCATCATCATCAGCACTGAAACGTACGAAACACAGGTTCATGTCTGTGTGTGTAGTTTCCTCTTATCTAAACTCAGTGCAGCTGTTCAGCTTTTTCTCAGTTCCTGTGTGTGTCGGTGTGTGAAAGTTGTGTTTTTCTCTGCAGGTTTTCAGCCTCTTGTCTTCTCAAGGCCTCCTGCCAGTGAAACACTTCAAATAACCAGCGTTACATTAGTGCTCAGAAACCTGGTTTAACATCAGGTTTGTTCAACGCTCCTTTAATATCTAGGCCTACAACTACAGCCTACATTTTTTCCGTTACCAATATATCAGGCGTTTTTTTAAACATATACGTAAATAGCAATGATTTCAAGATGTCGTTATGAATGCACATCTTTTCTGCCTGGTTTATTTTTGTAAGATAGAAGTTGTGGTGTCAGGACCCAGTTCCCACTCTTCTCACACTCGTCTTCCTCCCTGGTGTGTGTCGGTGTGTGAAAGTTGTGTTTTTCTCTGCAGGTTTTTCAGCCTCTTGTCTTCTCAAGGCCTCCTGTCAGTGAAACACTTCAAATAACCAGCGTTACATTAGTGCTCAGAAACCTGGTTTAACATCAGGTTTGTTCAACACTGCTTTAATATCTAGGGCTACAACTACAGCCTCCATTATATCTGTTACGTTTTTAAACATATACATAAATAGCAATGATTTCAAGATGTCGTTATGAATGCACATCTTTTCTGCCTTGTTTATTTTTGTGAGATAAAAGTTGTGGTGTCAGGACCCAGTTCCCACTCTAATCACACTCGTCTTCCTCCCTGGTGTGTGTCGGTGTGTGAAAGTTGTGTTTTTCTCTGCAGGTTTTTTAGCCTCTTGTCTTCTCAAGGCCTCCTGTCAGTGAAACACTTCACATAACCAGCGTTACATTAGTGCTCAGAAACCAGGTTTAACATCAGGTTTGTTCAACACTGCTTTAATATCTAGGGCTACAACTACAGCCTCCATTATATCTGTTACGTTTTTAAACATATACATAAATAGCAATGATTTCAAGATGTCGTTATGAATGCACATCTTTTCTGCCTTGTTTATTTTTGTAAGATAGAAGTTGTGGTGTCAGGACCCAGTTCCCACTCTTCTCACACTCGTCTTCCTCCCTGGTGTGTGTGTGTGTGTGTGTTGTGGACTGACGTGGGCGGACTGCGGTGCGCCGGCTCCTTTCCTCACTCACACGTACTGTACTGTGGTCGGCAAGAAAAGCTGCAGCAAGCTGTCAACTCACTGTACGCACTTCCCCTTCCTGGAGAACCCACCACTTCCACTCTCAGGGTCTCGGCCCGCTTCCCGACAAGCGTCTCACCTCACAGCCGAGAGCAAAAGAAAAAAGAAGCAAAAGGAATGTGTGAGCGCCACGTCACTGTGGAGGCTGCTGTTCATCTCTCACTCCGGGAATCATATCCTCTCCATCTGAGCAGCAGACTCACTCCACGGCTCTCCTCTTCCTCAGCTCTCAGTAACGCCCTGACCTTCCTCTTTAACACAACTGTTGTCTTCCTCTTTGTGTGGTTGTTCCCCTGCCGTGTGTTCGATAACCTGCGGACATGTGAGTGCTGAATGGGATCGTTTTGGGGAGATACGTCTGTGAGTCTGAGTCATAGCCGCCCCTTTGTACTGATGTTCCCATGGTTACCCCAGCCCTGAATCCCCTCCGCTCCATCCCCCCCGGTCCGCTGCCCACACAGTGTAGACCAGGATCGGACCCGGGTGACCAGTGAGGTGATGTGTGTGCATGTGTAAGGTCAGCGATAAGAAAACTACATGTGAAATGACACATTCAGGACATTTTTCTGTTCCTGCAGCTGCACGAGCTGTTTTCATGGTGTGTGTGTGTTTGTGTGTGTGTGTGTGTGTGTGTGTGTGTGTGTGTGTGTGTGTGTGTGTGTGTGTGTGTGTGTGTGTGTGTGTGTCTGTGCACACTAATGAGTAAGAGACGTTGAGGTAAAGATGTTGCATGTGTTCATTAATGTGAATCATTTTAATAAGGTTATAAATGTCACTCCAGACTTCTCTGTGATGGAACAACATCGAGTTACGCTTTGGTTTTTTATTGGTTTCCTCATTTAATTTTTTTATTTAGTTTTGCCATATCCTGTGGTTCCTGTTTTCATGTTTTCAATCCTGTCCGTTCTTCGTTTGTTCGTTAGTTTGCAGAATTACACAAAAACTACTTGAAAGATTTACATGAAACTTCGAGGTATGGAATCCATAGAGAGTTAGGATTTCATTTTCAGGTTTCACCATCTCGCTCGACTGATTCTAGTCTGTTTCCGTTCTCATCTACTGACACTGCACCCCAACTTCCTGCAGTTATCAATCTCAACACTTCCTGCACCGATATTTCACAGTAAATGCGTTCAGGACATTGTGTTGACCTCAAGGACACACACACACACATTGAGTATTAAAGAGAACATAACTTTATTTCAACAGTTTGTGTGTTGAAAATCCACAAAATGCGTCTTTATTGTTGTGTTGATGGAACTCCGGCAGCAGGAAGGTACATTCTGCTGAATTCACCGTGTGAGCTGCGGCAATGCAGGTGATCCCCCCCCCCCACCCCCCCGAGGGCTTTTTACAGTCTTTATTCGTGCATTTTTTTGAAAGCCGGCCATTTTATTCTCAAGAATCCCGAGGAAATGAGACACTCGGCAGAATCCGAGCTGCACGGAGGAGAGATTAAATCCAGTTGACTTTACTGTTGCCTGAGTGAAAAGTCTTCTGATGTGAATATCATCTGTTCCACTACTGAAGTAATAGAATACTCACATTCCTCACCTGTGCCTGTGTGTGTTTGACCTGTTGACCTGACGCTCTGGTCCCTGTGCACAGTGGAGGCCGTGGTGGAGTTCGACTATGAGGCTCAGCAGGACGACGAGTTGGGCCTGACGGTCGGTGACATCATCGTGAACATCCGGCGGGACGATGGCGGATGGTGGGAGGGAGAGCTGGGCGGACGCAGGGGGCTGTTCCCGGACAACTTTGTCAGGGTGAGTAATCACAGTCGACTCCCCCTTCCCCCCCCAACACCCCCCCCCCAAAACACCTCATTGTCCCTCCACATTCTCAGTCGCTCGCTAAACTTGGTAAAGCCACGAGCAGCAGAGGAAACATGCAGCTTCCAGTGGGTCGCTGCAGGGTCGGGTGTGTGTCTGTGTGTGTGTGTGTCTGTGTGTGTGTGTGTGTGTGTGTTTTTTTTTGCTGCAGAGTTTAGGATAAATTCAAGATGTGTAATAGGTGATTTTTATCTCCCATGATTATGAACAAACAAACTTTCATGACGTCTTTTACGGCACGTTGTTCCTCACGTCGCAAGTTAGAAACGTAATCCCCGAGATGTTCACGCTGCTATTTTTACATGTGTGGACTTAGGTCAGAGATACAGGGATGTGAAACCTCTCGTCACATTTGAAATAGTAACCAAGTGTGTTCTTGGTGGTGAGAAACAGGAAGCACCGGGCGATGAGGGGAAGTAGAGACACGCTACCGGCCGAGGTTAGAGAGCAGGACTCACATCTGCAACAGGAGCGTGTGTGTGTTGTCAGGTGGTTCACTTGTGCTCTCATTCACTGTCAGTGAGCCGGACAATGGTGCTCTGATAGTGTGTGTGTGTGTGTGTGTGTGTGTGTGTGTGTGTGTGTGTGTGTGTGTGTGTTTGGGAGAAACAGAGGGGGGCTGAGTATTGCAGTAATACCAGACTGGTCTGTCACAAGACTGTAGTTATGGGAATGCTGCTGTGCGTATGTGAGTGTGTGTGTGTGTTTGTGTGTGTGTGTGTGTTTGTGTGTGTGTGTGTTGGCGGGGGTTGTGGACAAGTTAAAAAGTGACAGGAAGTGATGGTATGCAGGCGGCCCCCTTCACTGGGGGCTGACTTGTTTGGCTGCTGGTTGATGATTAAACATTTTCAATAAAGGGTAAGAAAACTTTGTGAAAGTTTCTGAACATCCTGATGTGATTTGAAATAACAGGAAGTGGAGTAACGTAGAGTACGATGTACCAGTACCAGTGTGTACATGTGACTTATTACTAACCAGTCGTCCAACCAACTAGATGAACTGTTATTATCTGAAAAGATGGATGAAGCCAAAGTATCCATCTTCTGTGTTAGCAGATGGGAAAACTAAAAAGTCAAAGAATACTTCAAATTAAAGTTTTCTAGGGAGTTTCTTTCCAGGTAGATTTGATCTAGTTTCTGGTAACTTGGTTTTAATTAGTCATTCGATGCTTCTGCACAGACTCTACATCACCAGTTGGAAGATGCCAGAATCTATATCAGGGATAGTTTGGCTTCCCCTTTTTTTTGCGGAGGTGAAGATGCGTCATCCATTTTTATTTGCAGGCGCTGCCTAAAAATCCAAACGAGTCACAAGGGAAGTGTTCAGTTTGAATTTAAGATGCCACAGAAGCATATTACATATCTTTCAATATGTAATATATGCAATGGTAGAAATACAACCAGATATTATCTATAACTGTTTCCCCCAAATTTAGTTCAACTCTAGACGGTTTCGTCTTTTTACATTTAGACATAAGCCGATGGAAGTATCAGAATTCTTCATGAACATCCCCACAGGCCAGTGTTCATGCAGAAGTTGAGGACTTCCTGTTTATCTGAGCTGCTGCAGTCATCTGACCTCCGACAATTAGACAAGCAGGTATTGCAAATCAGCTTCACATGCTCTGATTTGACATTTAATGCTCTGGTCGACCTCGTTCGTCACGCTGCAGCAGAGCAGCTGAGTCTGAACAGTTAAATTTAGCTGAACTTTACACTGAAGTTGACTTTTTTCCATTTGTTTGTGTAGCTTCAGTGTTTTATTGTACAAATGGATGAACCCTGATTTATGATCTGAGTTTTCTCTGCTGCTGAAAATGATTTCTTGCCAAGAGCTTCACCCATCGTTGCATTTACAAGACTAGATATTCACTCAGAGAGATGCTACTCCCACTCTCCATCTTTTTCATAGTTTACTCGGCCAAGTAGGTTATTGTCTCTGCAAATGTACATTTAGGTTAATATCATACGTGTTTACCACAGAATATGAAGTAAAGGACATGTCCCGAATTATCATGAAACCTGTGGGTTGGCTGCAGTGTGTTTCATAAGTCTCGTCTCCACCATGTTAATAAAGGGGACATGGGCCAAACTAAGAAGTCAAATTTTTCTTGAAGATCCTTCTTGTCCTTTTATGGAATTCTGGCTCCAAATGCAGAACAAGATGGTGGCCCCCATATCCAGGATAATTTGGCTTCGTTTTTGTGGCTCTGCAAAGTGGGAAGTCTATGATTTGAACTAAAAGATCACAGGGATGATGATGTTATTTAACTGTATTAATTTGATATATCTACCATAAAAATTATGACTAAAATATGGTATTTTTAAATGCTTTTTAATTTAATTATATTTCTGGAAATAACCTCACAACCCTTCAAGAGGTCTCAACCCCTAACTCTGGATCCACTGCTCTATGGGAGGGTTACGATCCATGTTTTCATAATCTATCTGTTTTAGTCTCTAAACAAAAGACCATGAGCTGAATTCGGGTGAATTTCTGCGTCGGGCGGAGGAGAAGTGCAGCTAATTCTCTGTGAGTGCATCAACACACCTTCTCTGTCCACTGGGGTCACTTTTCCCTGACATCTGCCGTTTGTTAAGTAGGCTAATGCAGTGTCAATGTAAAACCAGGAAAACAGGCATTGATTCTGCAGCCACGGTGCAGAAGAGCTGGCTGGAGCGTGATATAGAATGTGTGTACCTCATTTAGAGCAAATACACACACAAACACACACAGGGTTCTAAATGCCGTTAGAATCATACATGGAAATGGCTTCAACCTTCTACTTGTATTTGTGCTCGTCTTCTGAAAGCAGAAGACGTGAGTTGGTCAGAAACCCCTGGTGTCGAAATCCTGTTACGTCATCACAACCTCCTTGTGCGGTCCTCACGTTTGTTGGTGTCACAAACTCTCGGGTTTGTTTCTTGGTACGTGAAGGCAGCAGAAACGAGCCTTCATGCTCTGACACATGCAAACTGTAACCCTTCACACGCCAATCTGCACAAAATAAAACACAACGAGCACTTGTCGGCCTCCAGCGTCCTTTTAATGAGCAGACGTGGTGTTTACGAGCTGTTTGGCCTTTTGAAACATAGATTCCTCAAAATTATAAAAAAATCCATCTGGGACCCACGAAGGTTGCCTGTTTAAATAATTAAGACGTGGGAGTTTGGAACCAGACACTAATGATTGTGTGGTTTGTGGAGCCGAGGCCTTTGTTACGACTTGGACTGAACTCACGCTCCACTGCTTTTCCTCCTGTGGGGAAACGGAGGTAACTCAGAGTTAAAGGAAACGCAGCTGAACCGAGCGGAGGAAGACCAGGCGATTCATCACATGTGAACAGGAAACACCTGCATTATGTACACAACACTGTGTGGAGTGGTCTCTGTGTGTGTGTGTGTGTGTTTGTCTGCGTCATGTGTACAAGCCTGACAGCAAAGAATGTAGTTTACACTGCTCGGCTCTAACGCTAAACACTGGGTTGTGCGGCTCCTCTCTGCGAACCTCCGACCTTTTCTCCCGCCCGGCCACAGCTAGTGTGAAACAAGTCTCTGTGGCAGCTGACGCCCACAGTGTGCGACATATTAACCTTCGTACAAACCACACAAAATAAAAAAACTGCATCTCGGAGACACTCGGAAAGAGGAAGCAGAAGGAAACGCAGCCAGCTTATGAAAAAATTAAACTTGTGAAACGCAAAGGAAAAGTGTCGCAAGAATTATTTACCCACTTTGTTGTGCAACTTTATTCACTCATCCAACGGACATTTACACCAGCTGATAGTGAGATGCACGAGGCTTTTTAAGTTATATTTGTTTGTTGGTTGGTTTGTGTTGTAGTTAGGGATGTCACGAGAACCGATACCTACGATACCTGTCGATACTAACATAACAAAACGATGCCGATGCCCAAGTTTTTGAAGTACCGTAGGCACCGTCAGCTTCGATGCCAGCAGCTGTTAGCAACTTAGCATTAGCATCGGTGCTGCGCCAGTCGACGTTTACATTCTGAAAACCAAGACGGCAACTGCGGCTGCAGCGTTCGCCCCACCTCGACTTGTTTATTAAAAAGGCACAAAGAGTCGTGTATGGAAGTATTTTGCGTTTGACGCCGGGTTTACACCGTCACGGAAGCAACGCCGCCGCTCCGCGCTAATCCTTAGCGCGCCGGCACATGGTTGTTTACACCGGAAGCTGAAGCGTCATGGGAGTGGATGGGAGCCAGCTGTTATTTTAGGCTTGGTGCTGCGCTTACGAGTCGCTTTGGCGTCGCTTCAGCGTCCGGTGTAAACCCGGCGTGAGGCAGATGTATCATTTAATGCATAACGTGTCTCACAACAAAGCGTCACTCACATGCGACCGCAACTACCGTATAACCCTCAGTATATGCGCAGCGCAAGCACATTGAATTACCGTATATGACATTAACAACATCCAAATAATGCACCTTTTTTTTTACCGTGGTATCGAAATTGGCATCGAGAATCGTGTTATTTTACTGGTATTGGCACCGACTACTGAATTTTTGGTATCGTGACACCCCTAGTTGTAGTGAGTCCATGATGCACGCTGCTGATTGGTCCAGGGTGCGTGAGCAGGGTAGTAGCTTTACTTTTTCACACGTTTTCTAATCATACAATAGACTCCTTCCATTACACTGCAGCTTATTTCAAGTCCCCGGGCAACACTCTGCCTCTCTTCCTTGCCCTGTCCTTCTTCTTCTGCCTGTTTGGTTCACCGGGCGATTCCCGAGTTATGGAGTTGAGTTACTTGAGTTATTTTGTTCTTAAAACGTCAATAAGGCGAGTGTGTTTGTGTGTTTGTCAACAAGATTACGCAAAAATTACTGGACGGATCCAGAATCAGGGAGAAGATCCAGGATCAGTGAGATCCTGGTCGGACCCAGGCGATGGATTGAAGACCTGACTCTCTGTGTGACCCCAGCTCTGCTGATAAAGGGTTCAGAGTTGATCCCTGGCAACACCCCCCCGAACCACAACCCCCCCATCTCTCCCTCCTGCAGAAGACACTGTCCAGGCCCCACTAAAAGAAAATGTGCAATTTGGTGCAGATCCGAATAAACCACCAGATCAAATTCAATTAACTTCAGTGTCTTCATCAGCTTTGAAGTCAGAATGTGGGGAAAACATGGACGCTGTCAACAAAATGTGGTTCAAGTCAACGTCCTCTTTACCGCTTCAACCACCTTGTCTTGTTTTTAATTTGTTTCTCAGCATTGAAGTCAAAGAAAGTCTTCAAATGTTTCAGGACGTCTCTGTTCCGCCTTCACTTTTTTAATCTGCCACTTCCTGTCGGCGGAGGAGTGCGCCAACACCCCACGTCAGATTTTAATTGGCCCCTCCACTCGTCGGAATGTGAAGGCTCCTCTCTATGGTTTATATAAAATCTCTCTAAATCCAGCATCACGTCCTAAAACAAATCCTGAGCCTCAAATGAGCTTCGGCTGTCGTCCGGGAAACGTCTCTACTCTTTGATATTTTTGGATCTCTGTGGTTCATTAAGGCTTTCACGCCACACCAGGCCGATCACAGCCAGTGGGTGTGTGTCTGTGTGTGTGTGTGTGTGTGTGTGTGTGTGTGTGTGTGTGAGAGGGGTTAGATCCTGTGAGTCAGTGTACCCAGGCCCGTCTGCCTCACTGAGCTGCGTTCGCCACAGGCCAGAGCTTATGAAACAATGTCATGATGAATGTGGTGGATAGATGTGAACCATCCTGTCTAGTTTTCTGCGAATGTGTGTGTGTGTGTGTTTGTGTTTTCATGTGTGTGCATCTCCGCGTGTTTGTTGTCGGTTTGTTGATTGCTCTGTCTCTCGGCGTGTTTGTTCGCCTGCCGCTCTCTCTCTCCTTCTCTCTCTCTCTCTCTCCTTCTCTCTCTCTCTCTCTCTCTCCTTCTCTCTCTCTCTCTCTCTCTCTCTCTCTCTCTCTCTCTCTCTCTCTCTCTCTCTCTCTCTCTCTCTCTCTCTCTCTCTCTCCTCCTCCTCTTGATCAGTTTCTCATGCTGTCGTCTTGTGATTCTTAACTCTGCGAGTGAAAGTCATGGGGACGGAGCGTGGGCGAGCGGAAACGAGAGTTGTGGTCACAGCAGCAGGAGTTTGTGGGTTTCGTGTTGGCTCAGTGTTTATTAGCTTCTCGCTGGACGTCTGCAGGTGAACACAGAAGGTCACATGACATCATGACGCTCCACTGCAGCGTCTGACCCGTCTGCACGAGGCCGATAAACACAAACTGATCAAAACTGTGAGGATCCAGGGCCGAGAATGTTTGAATTCTAAATAAGACGTTAAAGATCTATAAGATACCAAAACCTTCTGATGCAGATTCTTCATCTGATTCCAGAGGAAAATACATAAATAAAGTCTTAAAACTTCACTGTAACTGAAGTTTTTTTTTTTTCTCTGAAACCAGATATTGATGTGATTGTGTTTGTAATTTAATATCGTCAAAAGAATCAGTTCCATGCGGACCAGTCACATGTGTTTAATTAGATTAGGCTGCATTGAGATGTTGCACGAGTTTCTACTTCCTCCTTTTTATTGAATCATCGTCGTCAGTGTGATCTTCAAAAAGTTATCTTTTTACTTTCTCATTACTAATTCCCCTGTTCTGTTTCTGGAACCTGTATTTCTTCACATTTCCTACCATCTCTCCCACCGTCCTTCCTCCTCATCTAATCATCTTGTCCGCCTCTCTCTGCAGGAGATAAAGAAAGAGGGGAAGAGGGATGGAGGACAGGCGAGCATGATCAGGTCCGACCTGGCGAACGGCCGGGCCAGCCCCGTGTCGGACCCCGGCGTGCGGCCGGGCAGGAAAGGTAAACGCTGCTCTGACACACGGACACGTTCATTCATACCCAGCGGTCGTTAGGCAGCTTTAGGTCGTCAGGCTCAAACAGTGATCCTATTAGTGTCAGGAGGGATTTGGGTCAAGCATTCCTCACCTTTCTACTGCAAACATGGTTACATGTACATGTATGACATACTACACACGTACTATACACACACGTTCTCAGGGGTGGGGTCAGAGGGGAGGCGTGGGGGGAGTGACTGCTGACGAGCAGTCAAACGAAGATCACAAGACATCGAGAAAAAAATGCAAAAACAACTAGAAATAGACGCTAAGTGACAACGAAGAGACACAAAATGTCCACAAGAAGACACAAAAGAGGCTTAATGACCCAAAGAGACACAAAATTTCCACATAGAGACTTAATATGTCAACACAAACACACAAAACAAGTAGCAAAAGATGCTTAACAACTACAGAGATGCAAAATGACCACATACCGACTCTACACCGACTCTTTCAGTTGTTACTTATTATGATAATTAAACAATTTCATTTTTAATCATAAAAGTTGTTATTGTTTCCTATTTTAAATGATGTGTTTGACTTACTTTCTGAAAGAGTCTCATTTAGTTCCTGTGACTTCATTTACACTCTGAAACATGGGTCCTTGAAATTAAACATAGGGTCAAACGACCCCTTGTGGACAAATGCGGCAGTGCACGGCACGAGGGCCCAGCTGGTGTGGAATGAGTCAAGGCTAATGTGCAGACTAATGAACAGACTAATGGGTGAAAGACAAACAACTGCAAGGCCAACGAGAGGCATGAAGTGTCAGCGCTGGTTACACTGGGCCCTGGTTGAAAAGGTCAAGGGTCAGCGTCCTCAGCCATGAGGCCTTTTAATAAGTCAGTGACCACCTGCTCACACACGAGGGCAAGAAATTAGGGAAAAGAATGGAAGGTAATTATGTGACATGTGCACCATAATTATGTTTTTGTAAGGGCTCCTGTTCTGTGTGTGTCTGTGTGTGTGTGTGTGTTTGTGTGTGTGTGTGTGTGTGTGTGTGTCTGCAGGGGAACAAATCCGTAAGCGGAGGTGTAAAGCTGCGTTCAGCTACGTCCCTCAGCACGAGGACGAGCTGGAGTTGAAAATCGGAGACGTCATTGACATCATAACAGAGGTGAGACGTGACTCCATTCACTGCTTCTTTGTTGAGATGTATTATGGTTGTGTGACTAATTTGTCCACTAGAGGGCAGTGACAAGCTGTATATTCATATTGTGGTCATAATTATTATAACAATTAAATTTAAAGGACCAGATAATGTAAGTTTTCATGTATTAAAGCAGCCCAGGTACAGAATAAATACAAATATACAAAACCAAGCAGACAGTAAATAAATGGTCTATAAAGCAGAAGACACTCAACACCAGCATCTTCAAAAACTATAAATACTGAGAAAACAATCCAGTTATTTAAAGGTATTTTGTATATGGTTATTTGCGCAGATTGAATTGAATGTGATGTTTTTCTTATTTCTCAATCATCCCTTTACATGTATTTGTGTTAAAGTTGTGGTTGTATCCCTGCGATGAACTGTTTGTGTTTGATCTACGTTCTGTTCTGTTAATTAATAAACATTTAACCAGGTCATGGATGAACTAGAAATAAGGTTTTTAAAACCAGAAGAAACAGTTTGTTAGCACATGTTGTCTTAATCTCATCAGATAAAATGTGTTTCAGAAGATCAGGTTGTCCAGTTGTAATTTTCAGAGCATTTCAAGGACTTTTTCGTTAATGTTAGACTGAAGGTTGAGATTGAAAGTGACAAGAACAGCCTCATATGGAATAAATACGATATCTTTTGTACGTTTTTCATACAGAATGAGTATTGGTGCAATATGTTGAAAGAAAAAATACTCTTACAATAAAGAAATTTAATTAAACAAACACAAAACCTGAACATAACCACCTGTATCTGCTTCTCATGTGTGTGTCCATGTGTGTGTGTTCAGGTGGAGGAGGGCTGGTGGGAGGGGCATCTTCGCGGCAAGACTGGGATGTTTCCCTCCAATTTCACCAGAGTGGTCCAGGCGGAGTCCGACACAGACACGCCCACCTCGCAGGAGGATCTCCGCAGTAGTCGCTCGAGTGAGTCTCAGCCAATCAGATCACAGGAAAAGACCATGAGTAGCAAAATTGGTTATTGTATTAAATCTACGTTCAGAGGAGTGATGTAAAAAGCTGATGTGTGTTGTGTTGTTGTGCGTGTTGTTGTGTGGTTAGGTAAAGACAGTCCAGGCAGTGAAAGTGACGGAGGAGACAGTCGGTCGGAAACAGGGTCGGGAGAAATCGTGCCAAAGAAGGTAAATCAGCCGTGAACAGATCAGACGTCACAGACTGATGCTACGTGTCTCAGCTCCTAAATCTGAAATCTCTCCACGGAGAATCGAGCTCAGAAGTTTTCAGAGCTGCATTTTTAAACTTAAAAAGGCAACGAGTGAGTCATGAGTTGATCTTTAATCCTCCTCTTTAGGTCCGAGGGTTTGGATTCGGTGACATCTTCAAAGACCAGCCCATCAAGCTCCGACCTCGCTCCATGGACATCGACTCGGAGGGCGACAAGGTGAGTCACTAACACAAAGACATATCTATGACCTTTCATCTCTGTGATGCTGCGGCAGAATCTGCTTCTCTTTGGCAAGGCGGCTGATGTCAGATGGTAGTGATGATGATGATGCTATTCAAAGTTGGTTTCAGCCCAAACAACTTGTTCAAATAGTGCCAAAGGCTCAAACTCAGCATAACCCAATCTATAAAAAAGGCTAAGGTCGATTTAGCTGTTTCTGTTTTTTCATCTCTGGCCGCAGAGGAAAACTTGACAACTCACTTTGTCCGGGTTTAGCAGCTCTGTAGCGATAAGATGGTAGTGATGATGATGATGATGCTACTCACAGACGGTTTTAGCCAACTTGTTCAAATAGTGCCAAAGGGTGTCGTGGCAATTTCTACAATCCCACTACCAACGAAGAAACGAGACATAAAATTCTCTTACAGTATTGTCACACTTTAATGCTCAGAGCATGGTGCATACCACAGGGTTTAGCTTGTAATATGCACCCAGATAGAAAACAGTCCACTGTTTTTATACATTTGGCTAACCACTCCCATACTGGAGGGGGTGTGTTAAACAGTCAAAGGTTGAGATCCTTTGATCACATGAATACAACAATGCCTAGTCGAGGGCAATCAGACAAATAAACATTTAGTGTCTAGAGAAAATTAAGGTTACAGTGGCTATGGTAATCAGGTCAATACACATTCAATAGTACAGGAGGCAGCATGATAAAGTTTACATTAACATAGAGAAAACCAGGTTACTGTGTCTAGCGATTCAATCATGATCAAACAGAGGGGAAATACATGATTATAATGGTCAACTGTTATATTTCCCTTACAGTTCAAACTCAGCAATAACCTATATCTATAAAAAAGGCAAAAGTTGGTTTTGCTGTATCTGTTGTTTCATCTGAGGCCTCAGAGGAAAACTTGACAACTCACTTTGTCCGGGTTTAGCGGCTTTGTAGCGATAACAAGTCTCCTTCAGGAATTCTGCTTCTGAAAGAGGTTTCGGGTTTTTTTTGCCTCGTCGTCTGATAAAAGCTGCTTTTTCTGCAGAAACTCCCTCGAAGAGCGTCAACATCATCCAAGAGCAAATGTCCTTGAACACTCTGGCTGCATGTTTCCTTCTTTAATGACGCTGAGATTGACGCTTTTTTTCTTCAGTCCGACCACGTACTTGCCAACTCGGCGTTGTCGGTCTAATCGTTAGTTATCTGATCGCTTGTCGTTCTCTTGGAAAAGCATGACATCCATTTTCTTCTGCTTATCAGAGGCTGAGTCAAGGTGGCAGAAGTCTTATCTGGGTTTTCCAGAACCTGCATCTTCTTTTGTTGCCAAGACGTCCGTCAGTGTCGTTGTGTTCACGCTCGGCCGCTCTGAAGGACGTGATGTCTGCGAACTTGTTCTTTTCTTTCATCCCCGGAAGAAGTCATTGTTTTCGTGAGATGTTTATTTTTACTTTAACTTAAATCTAATCTGAACCAGAACCTTCAAACCAGGTCTTAATCTCCAGAGTTTCCTTATAAAGTTTAAATGTCCAAACAATGGGTGTGAACTGAAGTTTGTTCACACAGAGATTGTGTTCTAATAGATATTTTGATAATATTTTCCTAGTGAGTCAGTAATGAGGGAAGGAAGTCCCAGCCTTGGCTCCTCCCCTTCCTCTGTTTCAGGTTTACAGGACAGGAAGTAGTCTGCATTCACACACACCCACCCACCCACTCACACACACACACCCACACACGCGCACACACACACACACACACACACACACACACACACACACACACACACACACACACACACACACACACACACACACACACACACACACACACAGCCACACATATCCTGCAGGGATTAGACAGGCAAAGCAGAAGTGAGAGCTCCACAGGCCAGACAGAGAGAGAGCGAGGGGGAGAGAGAGAGAGAGAGAGAGAGAGAGAGAGAGAGAAGGGAGGTGATACAGTTTTTCACTGACGTTTACATACTCACACACACACACAGACACACACACACACACACACACACACAGACACACACAGTCTCCAGCCGCTTGTGCTGATGTAGCTCGGTCTGTCTGACTGGAACCAGAGGAGAGGAAGGTAGGGTCGAGTTTTCTCACATTCTCTTCCTGCTTCTCTTTTTGCCCTTATTCAGTTTTTTGTTTTGTTCATTGTTATATATTTTTATCCTTTGTCTCTCGCTGTCCTCTTGGTCTGAGTGTTGTGGTTCAGCGGCTGAAAGGGCGACACGAGAGGTGACTTTCAGGTTGTGGAGAGGATGTGGTAGATCAAGTCCGTGTTTCTTATTTGAACTAGAAAGTGAATCTAAAAATGAGAGTTCTGTGTCTGTTGAAACGCTGCTTAGAAAACAATACGTGTCTGATAGTGAAGTTCAAGGATGTTGAGGATCAGGTTCGTGGTTAGATTTCTCATTTAAATTACTAAATGAATTTGTATGAAGGGTTTTGTGTCAGAGACTTTTGGGGCTTTAACGTTTCTCTGGCCGTGCAGATACTGTTGGTTTGATCCTGGGAACTTTTCTATTATCTGCCTTAAAAGGGTCAAGTCACCCAAATGTACAAATAGAAGTTTGAAAGCAACATTTAAGATCACAAAAAACTCTCTAGGCAGCTTTTGAAAGCACATTTGCACCATCAAGAGATATAAAACTATTTATGTAATCATCTTTAATTGTCCAATATTCAATAGAAACCTTTACAAAAAACTGCCTCTGAACGATGTAACTGTTAATTCAAAACCTGATTTTCTGAGAAGACAAATGAAACGTAGGCCGAACCCTTGAAACGCGGAATACTGAAGAAGAGAGAGAATGAAGATGAAATGAATTACTTGGGTGATATAGACCTGCTGACTCCTGCAAACATACAAGTGTGTGTGTGTGTGTGTGTGTTCTGAAGGATGTTGGTCAGCCTGTCCTGCTGAGCGAGAGGCTGTGATGTTGCTTTATGGTGAGACGAGTCTCCCTGCTCCCTAATGAGGCTCTGGAGGAGGTGAGCGTCTCCTTCCGGGACGCTGGGGACACTGAGTCACGGGAAGACACGTCACCTTAGTAACAGAACCTCAAGGTCGGGCCAATGTGCAGCGCCAGTCCCTGTGATGTGGTTTTCACACTGCAGAGACGCACAAAGTGGTTGAGTGCAGGTTAAGTTTTGATTTCTTGCAAACTGACACTGATACTTACTTTCAAGCTGGTGTTCAACATCTTGGAGCCTCCACACTAACAAAAGCAGAAGTGAGTCAGAGTCATTCAGCCCTGATAGCAGCAGATGAGTGTACAGGAAAACGTGTGTGTTCTCAATTTAAATGAGACTGTTTCTTTTCAAGGCAAAACATACTCAACAACTAATACATCAACAGTTTGTGAGGTTTCTTTTCACAGAAAGTAACATGATCTCGCACCAGTTGACTGAAATTCCCAAGGACAAGTCGTCAGTGTATCTTAGGGCTGAATTATAGACAGAAAAACAACTGTCCACGCTCAGTCTGCGAGTGTATAGAGTGTGGGAGGAAGCCGAAGAACTCAGAGAAAACCCAACACAGACACGTGGAGAACATGGAAACTCCACACACACGGGGAGAACATGCAAACTCCACACAGACATGAGGAGAACATGCAAACTCCACACAGACACACGGAGAACATGCAAACACCACACAGACATGTGGAGAACATGCAAACCCTACACACACGGGGAGAACATGTAAACACCACACAGACACAGGGAGAACATGCAAACTCCACACAGACATGTGGAGAACATGGAAACTCCACACAGACCTGAGGAGAACATGTAAACACCACACAGACACAGGGAGAACATGCAAACTCCACACAGACATGTGGAGAACATGCAAACTCCACACAGACACAGGGAGAACATGCAAACTCCACACAGACATGTGGAGAACATGTAACCCACACACAGAAAGCCCTGGTTAAACTGGGATTCGAACCAGGAACCTTCTTGCTGTGGCTGTGCCTCCAGCACCTGATAGAAAGGACCAGTGTCTCCCCCTCTCTAGCTTGTGAGCACCCCCCCCCCCCCCCACAGAGCTCATTCTCCTGTCCACCGGTGTTCAGGTGCTATTGTTGATGTTTCTGGTTCATGCTCGTCACACAAAGGAACTCTGGGCGAAGTCAACTCATTGTTTCACTAATGTTCCGTTTCTGCACTTTGGACACGTGTCCGGAAAGATGCTCTAACTTCTGAGATCCGTGTGATGGATGATGTGTTTCCTGCTCTTTCATCTCATGCTCATAACGCACACGGGTTCTAAACTCAGAAAAGCTCCAGAGCTCTTCTCTCATCTTTCTTTTATTCGTTCCCGATGAATACGACGTAACATCTGACACCAAACAGCCTTCAGCCCTGTTTGAGTTTCCTGCCTTTGGTCACACTTCACTGCATCTGCAGGTTCTGAGATGTGGTTCAGTGACACAGCTGTAAAACAGGATGCACCGTGCGGGCAGCTGTGGGGTTTAGGGTGAGGTATCTGCAGCCTGAGAGACAATAATCCAGAGGGGAATCGTTTTTCTTTTTGGAGCAGAGAACTGTCTGATTTTAATCTGTCGGCTAAATGAAGCTGTGTCACCGTCGGCCTCAATAAAGTCTTTATTCGGCCTGAACGAGGCGTCGGAGGCATGTGATCCTCTCCGTGATGTTGAAGTGACGTCTCAGAGCCTGTGGCACCACATGGGTCTCATTAGGGAGGAAGAGGAGGAGGAGGAGGAGGAGGAGGAGGAGGAAGGGTGTAGAGAGAGAGAGAGAGAGAGAGAGAGGAGAGACGCTGGTGGTGGGAGTTTTTTATTTTTTTCTTCCCCGAACAGAACAGAGCTGTGTGTGATCGGGACAGACTGGGCCCTGTGAATGAGTGTGTGTCTGTGTGTGTGTGTGTGTGTGTGTGTTTGTGTGTGTGTGTTTGTGTGTGTGTGGGAGCCACCCCGGTTCCACAAACACCGTGGAGGGATCCACTCCAGCCGGAAAACAACGGCTCCTTTAACGTCTTGTGCTGCACAAGCACTCAAACACACTCACACACTGAAAGTCAAATCTTGTTTCTACCTGTTCATGTCTCAGGTCAACGAGGGGAAAGCAGCGAGTGTCGGACCTGAAACCATGAAGACAGAACCTGACAACAAGACTAAAGGTGTGTGTGATTTTATAATATAATAAGATATGATATAGTTTGTATATTTCCCTCCCACACATACATGCCTGTATGAGTTTTTACCTCCTTCGGTGTTGGGTCTGCTTTCCACAGCGTGCCACAGATTTGAGATCATTTCCTGCCGTTCCACTAAAACACTTCCTGTCATTCTATCACAGTTATTGTTTGTTATTCTCACAATATAACAACAGACTTGTTACGAGGCCAAGCTTTGAAAAATGATCCCTTCTTGGTGCATTCAGGTGCTTGTGGAAAACTCCAAGATCTTTAACCTGCTCTTTGAAAAGGCACATCCCTCTGTGGAACCACATTTTAATCTGCTAGATTCATATATTTATTTGGATCTGCATATATAGATAGATAGAAAGATAGATAGATAGATAGATAGATAGATAGATAGATAGATAGATAGATAGATAGATAGATAGATAGATAGATAGATAGATAGATAGATAGATAGATAGATAGATAGATAATTAGATAGATAGATAGATAGATAGATAGATAGATAGATAGATAGATAGATAGATAGATAGATAGATAGATAGATAGATAGATAGATAGATAGATAGATAGATAGATAGATAGATAGATAGATAGATAGATGGATACTTTATTAATCCTGAGGGAAATTTAGAAAACAAATTTTTTGTATCAGTACCACACAAACAAAAAAAAGAACTTCCTCTCCAGCCTCTTGATTTCAGTTTTACTCATTAGTCGTCGTCTGACTCTCTCTTCGATCTGATTGGCTGTCAGGGCGGGAGCAGTGTAAAGTTCTCTTCCCGTACGAAGGCCAAAACGAAGACGAGCTGTCGATCAAAGAGGGAGAGATCGTCAACATCATCACCAAGGTGTGTGTGTGTGGTTGTGTGTGTGTGTGTGTGTCTGCATCGTTTGGTTTGCTGTGGTTGTTCGTGCGGGTTTAGAAACAGGATCTCTTTTCTCTCCAGGAGTGTGCGGACGCCGGCTGGTGGATGGGGGAGATCGGGGGGAGGCAGGGCGTCTTCCCGGACAACTTTGTGAAGCTGCTCGAGCCGGAGAAGGAGGTAATTTGGGGAATCTGGAGAAACTGTGTGTTCACCGTGACGTCCTGAGGTTACGGAAAGTCTCACGGACGTGACGGATTCCTGACGTGTGTTGTTCTGATGTTTCTGCGTCTGTGTGCGTTTCCAGAGACCCAGGAAGCCGCCGCCCCCCAGCGCACCTTCAGCCAAAAACACCACAGGTAACACCGGTCGTTCCCTTCTCCTTCTGCTCTCATGTGTTTGTGTGTGTAAAACAACAAAAACAATGCAAACTTTGACCTGTAGAGAAAAAGCCGGAGGTCAGGAAGGTTCCTCCTGAGCGTCCGGAGCATCTGCCGCAGAGAGACCAGGAGCGAGGTAGAGTTCTGCCCCCTGGTGGTGCGGCTCGGCCGACTGCGACCCGCTTCCTCTCACACCTGCAGCTCTTTACGGTTTCCTGCTTATCTGCTCGTCTTGCAACAAACAAACCTCTAATATTACTAATCCAGCTTTAAACCTCTTGGATTCCTTCACAGCACAAAAGACAACGAGCGAGAACTGGTTTTTAATGTGAAAATGGAATAAGTGAAAGTGCAGAAGAGAAATCACTTGCATCATTTTGATCCGGAACAAAGTTTTAAATGAAGAAGTCGTGTCAACGTCAGTTTGTGTGCAACAGGAAGTTATCGGTGCTGTGGTTAGAAATCTGGCACCAGACTTCCTGCTCGAGCAAAAACAAATCATCTGATTTTCTTATTATTCCATAAACTTTGAAGATAATTTATTATTTATCAGCAGTTTGGACATTTTTTTATTATAAAATAACTCAACTCATTTGATATTTGATATTAATTTCTTTTTAAACAATTTTAAAATCACACCATGATTTTTATCCTCACTTAAACTGGAATATTTCACTGCCAGGAACTATATTGATTTCTTTCACTTGTTTCATATATTTCTCTTCTTCATGGGAAACTGAATCTCATGAAAGCTTCATAAACACGACTGCTGCCACCGTCCTGCTTCTCTTTGTCCTCTCGGGCTCTCTCTCATTTTTCTCCTCCTCTCGTTCCTGCAGCCTCGGGCGACTCCAGACCTTTATTCCTCTACTTCCTCTTTTCTTTAACATCTTTTCCCGACCTGCTTCCGTCCTCTCGGGTCAGATTCAGTTCATTTCTGCTGCTGCGCCTCGAACCATCATCGCTGCTCCTCTTCCTCTTCCTCGCCCTGTTCTGAGTGTGTGTGTGTTTGAGTCGCACATCGTCGTCTACATATGTGTGTTTATGTTTCATGTGTCTTGTAAATGTGTTTTCAGTGGATTTCCCATCGTATTTTCATGTGTTTTGTGTTACTTTGTGTGTGTGTAGGTGAAGAGGTGAAGGTCGGAGACATCCCCAAGCCCTCCCTCCCATCCCACCTTCCCAAGAAACCCCTCCCCCCAAGGACAAGCTCCTCCTCTTCCTCCCTACCCCCGCGGCGTCCTGAGCGACCCCCTCCTGTAGCGTCAGTACACACTCGCACAAACACAAACACACACACACAGAAAACATCCGCACATCCCTGAGCATCTGGAGTCTAACGCTGTTGTATGGTTTACCTGCTCAGGTGTGAAAGCCCCAAGTCAGAGGGCGGGGCTTCGCCACCAGATTCTGCCCCTGACAGGTCACATGACACCGGTGAGTGCGATTGACAGGAGCTTCGACCAATGAGATCAGGACACGGTGCCTGGACAACAGTCAGAGGGCTCTGTCTCCATGTGTGTGTGTGTCTGTGTGTTTCACCTACTGAGACGTGTGTGTTTTCGGTGATGTGTGTTTGTGCAGATGTGGACCTGGACGCCGTGCTTCCATCTGCGGAGAAGCTGAGTCATCCCACGGTGACGAGACCGAGAGTGACCGACCGCCGGCCGCGCTCGCAGATCTTCTCTGTGAGTGTGTCCTCAAAGATATTTGGAAAAAACACACAAAAGCAGTGATTCAAACAAAAGCTACACTACAGCTTTAGTTATTTATTTAGCTATCATTGTTAGTCTAGTGAATAGATGGTCATTCATAAATAACCCCGGTCATGTCGGGAGTTTGAATAACTGGTGTCTCTCCGTCCTGCTCAGTCTTCTCTGTCCAGTATCGACCTGGACCCCCCCGCAGCGGAGGACAGGAAGGAGAGAGAGAGAGGGAAGGACGAGCCGGAGCCTGTTCCTGTTCCTGTTCCTGTCCGATCTCTGGACGTCATCCTGAGAAAAGGAATTCCACCCATTCCTGTACGACCACTCAACACTGTCGCACTATTTGTTTCATCCAGCAGAGGGCACCACGCTGCAGAGTTTCTGGTTTCGTCACATTGAACAGAAACTTTAAATTTTTAACTACTAAAATGAGTTTAGTGGATAATGAATATGAAATGCAGTTATTTTCTTTTTGAAATTTAAATGATAGAATATCTTATCAAATTAAAAGTCTGAATAGTCGTAGTTTTCAGCACTTTAAGGATTTTTCGTCCACGTTGTCTTAGAAGTTTACTCTGAAAGTTTGTTCTTGATTTCGTTGACAAAATAATCTCACTGCAAAGTCGTATATGTTTCACTATTTAATTCATAATTCATTAAACTGGATCAGAACCAGCAGGTTGATGAAGTTCTTCCTGTTTTTGGAACAGACCCCTGAAGGTAAAGCACCGCTGCCCACCAAGCCCTCCGTCCTGAGCCCCCCGCCCACCGCCCTGCGCCCCATCTCCCCGTCTTCCTCCTCGGGACTAAGCCCCTCCCCCGAGCTGCGGCACTCGCCCCTGACCCCCCCGACGGTGGAGGAGCTCAGGAACCAGCTGAGAGACCTGAGGACCTCCGTAGAACTGCTGAAGAGCCAGCACAGGTGAGTGTGTGTGTGAGTCGTTACTGAGCTGTGAGAGCACACGTGTGTAGTCACATGTCAGGTTGATGATATGTGTGTGTTTATGTGTGTGTGTGTGTGTTTGTGTTTGTGTGTGTGTGTGTGTGTGTGTCTCAGGCAAGAGATGAAGCAGTTGTCCAGTGCGCTGGACGAGGAGAAGAAGATTCGTCTCAGTTTACAGGTGAGACTCATAAAAGAGAATTTATCAGGTTCATTTCTTATATTTCAGTTCAACACACAAAACACAAACCAAATTTAAAAAAAAAACAGATTTTATTGGCAGTAAACTTAAAGAGACTGATGTTCTTATAATTTATGTTTTATTTCTGTTATCTGTACATTTAACAAAAGCAGGGAAGAAGAATCGAACTGAGCAGGATTGAAATATTCTTTATAAATTTGTTTTATCAGGAAAGAAACGCAATAAGTTTGATGTAAAGGATCCACGTCTTTGTTTTAAATTATAATTTATACATAACCTTTGTTTACAAGACAACTCCAAAGGGCTCTGTTGAACAAACGCACACAAACACACAACACAATGCTAAACTGTGTGGCCTGTTTGTTTGTGTGTTTCCCAGATGGAAGTAGAGCACATAAAGAAGAACCTGATGAAATAACGACCGAAGCTTCCCTCCGATCCGATCACCACGGCGGAGGCCTCGTGTTTTCAAAAGATTCTTTCACTGTTGGTTCGAGACACTTTGGCCGAGAAAACGTTTTTGTGCCAAACGATCACCACGATCACCATCAGCAGCCAATCAGCACCATGGAATCAGCCGCCTCCCTCCTCCACACGCCTTATCCTGCGTTTACGTCTTTTATTTTTATTTTTCCATATAAAGGCTTCTCTGTCTGGTTTACCGTTATCCGCGTCAGAGCTCGCCGTGCCACCGGTACTGACACCGTGCGTTGCCACGGTAACGGTTGATGCAACGGAGCTGCGGTTGTCGTGGCAACCTCGCCGGTACTTTTTGTTTTCTGCGAGCGAAGGGAAAGTCGGGACTGGACCCCCGGAGCCCGGAGGTGCAGACGACCCCCGAGCCGACCTGTCTCCACTCTGTGGCCTTTGCCTCGTGTGTGTGTGTGTGTCTGTTTGTGTGTCTCTTTTGTTTTCCAACCCGTGTGAAGACAGAGGCGTTAGACCTGCTCGGTGACGTCATGTGACCTCTTCTGCCTGGATAACGTTTTCTGATTTCAGGGTAAATCCCAAATTGAAGCACATGGTTTAGCATCAGTATTAAACACAAACACTTTGTGCACACTGTGTGTTTGATGCTTCTGTTGTACACTGCAGGCAGGTCACTGTGAAGCATCGCACAACCACAACACAGGCGTTCCTTCTCTTCCCCTTTAGTGTCATAATACACATTGAGTTTAAAAACTACAAGCATGAATCAAATAAGTACAAGACAAGTGCTGACACTGTAGGTGCTATTTAAATGAGTAGTTTGTAATTCTGGGGTAAAAAACGTTTGTACTTTCTCGAAGCACAGTGAGATAAGAACTGATTCCACTTTAATGTCTGGAAAATGAAGGAAACAGCTTGATTCTGTCCAAACGAGACAACAGCCGAATACGTCTCCTCCAAAACTCAACTGGTTCAACTGAGGATGAAAATGTTCGTTTGAGATTTTACTGTGAAGCCAACTTTTCCCAAGACTTAGTTCTTCGGACGACTTTCGGGAATTGAGATAATAAAACAAAACAAATTAACTTCCCAAAAAAAACAAGACGCTTCCATTCACAGAATCTTGTCCGTCAGCCTCAGATTCTGTAAACTCCCGTGAACGGAATCTGTTTATAGAGATTACAAGAAATTGTCCTGTGCATTTCACTGTGTAAATCCTCCAACTCTTACTTTTATACTTAAAAATATACTTTATATGTACTTTTTACGAATAAAAGAAAAGCAGAGAACAAGGTTTTATTACCTGACTGAACCAGGCTTCAAATTTAGATTCAAGAAAAGCACATGTTGTTCAACACCAACATGCTGATCTATGTTGTTCAACTCAAGAGTATCACCTGGACCAAAACCATTATTATGAATCCTTTCTTCTTTGTTTTGCTTTTGCACTTTTTTCTATTATAAAAAACATCTGAGCCGATCACATCTCGTCCCACAACTCAGACCTGGAGCCACCGGATGTTCAACAGCAGCTGGAGATTAAAGTTAAGAACAGTGTTTCAGGAAATGTGGTGAAAAGTCCTCACAGGTCAAAGAAGATGGACACGTGTGTGAGTGTGTGTGTGTGTGTGGTAACGTGTGTGTGTGTGCGACTGTTTGCCTCCCGTTCATATATGTACGTGCACAGAGTCTATGGCAACCCGTCACTGTGGCCTTCCTGCTTAACTCCAAATCTTTCTTTCTTTCTTTCTTTCTCTTTCTTTCTCTTTCTTTCTTTCTGTCGTACGACAACGAGAAAACTGCTACAACCGAGGCTACAAGTTGTTTTCTTGACTTGGTCCTGTTTCTCCAAGATAGTGATAAATATATATACTTTTATATTTCAGTGTAATAAAGATGCTATTATGTACTGTATGCGTGTTTCTTGTATTCTTTAAAAGGTCAAGTGGTGCTCCACCATGAATGGCAGTTATAAGAGGAGTGTGTGGCTGAATAAAGGAAGAAGTGAAAGTCCTGATTCACCCGCTTAAACTGTTGACTTAAACCTGAAATATTATTGCAGAGGAACCTTGGGCCAAATGAGCCGAAACTCGAGTGGTTGTTGAATTGTACTTTTATAAAATTGGGTTAATTACAAGAGACAGATAACACGCTAACAACTAATAGAAGAG
Source organism: Limanda limanda (assembly GCF_963576545.1). Classification (NCBI taxonomy): domain Eukaryota; kingdom Metazoa; phylum Chordata; class Actinopteri; order Pleuronectiformes; family Pleuronectidae; genus Limanda; species Limanda limanda. The sequence goes on from NC_083655.1 coordinate 2,510,907, forward strand.
GGTTAGAATAACTTGAAAAGTTGTTACAGGGAATATCATGATATTTTGGCAATTTGGATCCATTAGGAAACTCCACTCTTCACTACAGATATTCAGAGAGGACCAGTGGTCACTCTCAGCTCCACATTGGGACCAGTAGCACTTGTCCTTTCTGTCAAAGTGTGATTAATGGGTCTGTGGGTCCTGTGTCAGTGGGTCATTAACACCCAGAGGCCACGTAGCTTCAATCCAAGAAGGAGCCGTGCAGTGGTGGGAAGTAACGAAGTAGAAATACTTTGTTACTGTACTTAAGTAGATTTTTCACATATCTGTACTTTACTTGAGTATTTATTTTCCTGATGACTTTTTACTTTTACTCGTTACATTTGAACAAAAATATGTGTACTTTCTACTTCTTACATTCTCAAAACTGGCTCGTAACTTGAGCAGCGGAGGTTGGCACCTCTCTCTCTCTCTCTCTCTCTCTCTCTCTCTCTCTCTCTCTCTCTGGTTTAAAATTTGTAAAATTATACATTAAATACATTATATTCATATTGTTGTTATAATTTTTCAGTCAGTGGAGATAAATCTTGAGGAGAAACATTTTGGGTTGTTGTGTGTCTGTATAGGACTACTATAAAAAGCACTTTGCATTTTTAATTTTGGTACTTGTACTTTTACTTTTGATACTTAAGTACTTTTAATATGAGCTACTTTAAGACTTTTACTCAAGTCATTTTCTGACGGGTGACTTCTACTTTTACCGAAGTCACTTTCAGGTAAGATATCTGTACTTTTACTCAAGTATGGCTTTCAAGTACTTTGTACACCACTGGAACCGTGCGTAAAATGCGTATAATACCCCCTTACTATTTGTGTGTGGCTGAAATAGACCTTTAAGAATAAAAAATGGACTAAATACAGCAAAGGGAAAGTGGAAGTGTTTATAATATGTTAATCCCTCTGCTGATTGTATTGGCCCTTGACGACAACTGAGAATAACTTGGCTGGTGCGTCCGGCGCGTAAAGTACGCACGGTTTTATATTTAGACATCCGGAGACTCGGTGATAACATTTCAGTTCGTGTCCGGGACTGATTGTGTCCTGCAGAATAAACACTGTCGGTGTGGGAAAGCGTCAAAAACGGCCTTGGAGGTGATCGAGTCCCACATTAAGGAGAATATATACATCTCCTCCTCCTCACCTCCTCCTCCTCCTTCTCCTCAAACTCCTCTCTCTCTCTGGGGGATCTAGTCGGATCCAGTCTGGGGGAAGCTGGGGTTCCTGGTGCGAGAT
>NC_083655.1:2817181-2962670 GCF_963576545.1 Limanda limanda
CTCCGGAGAACCTCTGGACATTCTTGTACGCAAATGTCCGAGTGAGATCCTCTGGACTTTCCTCGGAGTTTCTCCAGCCTCCAAGTAAAAACTCCTGAGAATGTGCCGATGTGAGAACACAGCAAAACAAATATCTCAAGATGAACAAGTGGTGCCATACATGAAGAAGACAAGGGGGTTAGAGCTGTCGTTCTCTAACCAGAAGATCGGTGGTTCGATCCCAGTCTTTCCCATCTGCATGTTCATGGGCAATAACCCCAAATTGCCCCTCATAGAAACAGTGCTGCCCGAAGACGTGTCCTTGGGGGTGAGAATATTTGGGCCGTTTCTGAGGGAATATTTCTCTTGAGTCTTCTGCACCAACTCTTTCCCTTCAGATAAAACATGAATAAAGTATTTTTCAGATATTCTGTAGCTTTGAAAAGCTGCAGTTTGGGGCCTTTTTTCCATTAGAGTATCACAGAGTAATATTCTGTCGGATAAACAACGTATTCTGCAGATGATCTGAGATCCACTGATTTGCATTTCCAACTTGTTTTCCAGCGTTTTCCCTGATGTGTGCGTTTTATGCACGGCTGCTCTCTGTAATTTGACGGCTGCAGAATGCCCGGCAGTCTACCTTGTACCTTGTCTTGTCTTTTTTCATCAGCTCATGAAACACGAACAATACAGTTTTCTTCTCCTCATTTATCACCCACCCCCCTCCTCCTTCTCCTCCTCTGCTCTCTTCCTCCCCCTTGCTCTCTTTCTCCATAACTCTCTCCATCTTTTTGTTGGAGCCGGCCGCTGGCAGGAAGGTATTATGTGTCTGATTGGAGGAAATCTGCAGCAAATGCCAGGGAGGTTTTCAGTTTCCTCCTTTTTTTTATCTGAGCTGGAGAACGAGAGTGTGGCTGTAAAACTGATATCACTGCACCAACCAGGAGGAGAGGAGCAGATGAACAAATACAACACACATCAGTTCATGGATCCTGGGTTCAACATCTTCTCGTACTTGTTTTAGATTTTCTCTTGTGGTTTGGCTGATCCCTCCTTCTGGCCTTTTTGATGCATTTACACCTTCCTGTGTAAATGGAATTACACCACCAACATGAATGTACCTATTTGTATAATTTAACGTGTTCTAGAAACATCCATCATGTTTCTGCTGTAAGATGTTGTCTTTTCCCTGTTTCGAGCCGAATGGCCGTAACTCCGCTGGGATCTGTCTTAGAATTTATGGCCGACATCGACATGGTGCTTTATAGCCTCATGCAGTATTTAAACACACTGTATATCCAACCTCACTCTGAGGTTATCGCCCGATAAGGAAACCCAGACCCATAAGACAGAGTCTGCGGTTATCGACGAAGCTGTAACGACGAGACAAACCTTTTAAGATTTCACCTTTTGGCTGCGTCGCTTGAATCTCTCTCTCTCTCTCTTTACCCGTAAGCATTTTGAATTCACGTCTAGTTTTTAAAAATGTACTTATACACCTGTGTGATTTTACTGCTTTCCTTGAATTGAAGTCACTAAAATCCACTTACTGCTGCTGTGAGATTACCAAAGGTCACCAGCTTTTCTCTGGAAATGTTGTGGTGAAGCATAATGGAGCAAAAAGTCCAACAAATACGAGCCAGTGCCTTTAAAACGTCCTGGACAAAGACCATAAACTCCAGTGAGTCATATGTTAAATTTGGCTTATGCATATTTCCCTCAGCACACAACAATATGAGTCATTTCAGACTCGCCCACCTGCTGTTCTCGGTGTATTTTCCCCCCAAATAACCTTTTCTCTCGTTCTCCAATTAATTCCAGTCTTTATATTTCGCTGCTGAGCTAATGTCAGGTAAAACAAGCTCCAGCTTGAGAAGCATGTTACGCTCCCTAAAGAGACTGAAAGGCTTTGGATGTGAAAAGTGTTGATTTTCATTATCGATCATTTGTGTTTATCACCAGGTTCCATCGTGTGAATGCAGCAGATTAAAGCCACACAGGCTAATATTGATCTGCTGGTTAACGTCATCTAATAAACATAAAAAAAAATAATCCAATAACCTGAAGGTTGCTGGTTCGATTCCCGGTTCCTCGAGTCTGAATGCTGAAGTGTCATTGGGCAAAGTGAACGGTGTGTGAGAGAAAACGTGTTGTGTATAGACATGATGTATAAATGGGAGAATGTGACTTGTTCTGTAAAGTGCTTTTTGGATATAATACATCATGTACCATTCTGATGCTATGTGTTCAAGGCTGAGTCTGTTAACTGATGAAATGTGATCTGTGAAAACCGATCTGTGTTCAGCTGGTAAGACCATCATCTAAAAGTGAGAGACGTGAAACAGCAAAGAGGAACCAGAGTGATCAGAACATCATGGTTCTTAAAATAACTTTGGTGATTTCCATTGTGAATTTGTACTATTTTAAACATTCTTTACATCCTCAACTTCCTAAACCTGCCGTTGAAGTAGTTTCACTTATTAAACCTGAATTAGTTTATGTTCCCTTGGACTGGTTAGTGATCTCGTGATGAAGACTAACGTGAAGAGATACAGGTTCGTGCTGCTGAGCTGCTGGGAGTGATACTGCAGTGTCGGATGGGAGATGAGGTGGATGAGGTGGATGAGGTGGATGGGGGGGGGTGTCTGAGTGAAGAATAGGATCAGTGCATCCCCCTTTATTATTCATGAGCTGGAGACTCTGGTCACTGCAGAGACATTTATCAGAGGGCATTAGAGGGCTTCTTCATCCTCCGAGCAGAGTCACGTGTGCTTGTAAAAAGCCGGTGAACAGACTCTTCAGAACAATGTTAGTGTCGGATTTTACATTCGTGAAATATGTTTCTGGCTCTGGGCTTTTCTCTGATGCTCTCGGCCACAATGAGGTTCTTCTCTTTCTTTGGCAATATAAGCCCTCATCCCCGTGTGATATCAAAACACAAGTCTTTGTGTATCTGCAGTATTTTGTTGCTCAGATCTGAAGAAACAGCTCAATATCTTCTCTTCATAGTTGCAGGGCAGAATTATTTTCACTATGGCAAAATCTATTCTAATATTTTGATGTTTAACAACTTTGTTGTTGGAAATTTCAAAGTCTGCTTTCATTCTTTGATTTGGTTTAAAATCAGCTCGGTTAGTTTCGGCTTGAAGTTAAAACAGGAAAGTGAGTGCCTCTGTTAAGGTTAGGGGACATTCGTCGTCATGGTTACAGTAGAATAAAAGTGTGTTGAAGGTAAAATAACAATAATTGAGCAGTCGTTCAAAGAAAGAAAAGAGAGCTGTGGGGTGGAAATGGAAAACAGTGGAGAGACTTTACTTACTGGTGTTCATTCGAAATCGACGTTCGTTTCAATCTGCAGAATATTATAGAAGTCGCGCTGAATCCAAGAATTATGAATCATGTCTGTGTGTTTGAAGGGTTATGAATCTGTTCTGCCTCTCAACTTGAGAATCTGGGGTCTGTTAAAGGTCAAAATCAGTTCCATCATGAGTTCCTAGAAGTTCAAGGTGGTATTTTAAATCAAATATTTAATTTCCAGTCAGATGAAAAGGAGATTAACAGCTAATCCTGACATTTGAAGAGCTGGTTATCAAACCAGGCTTTTAAAAATAGATTTCTGTTGTTGACTGCGTCCAAACAATAAACACCAGCAGCCTGATAACCATACATTTAAACACCAGCCTTGGACGGAGGTCTTCTACTGTCCGTCTCAAGGCTTTGTCCTTTTTTATTCTCTTGCTGAAGGTTCCCCCATAAAAGCTTTTACCTCTTCATCGTCCTCGCCCTGACTCATGAATTTGAAAATGGAAGTAATCATGAATATAATTATGGCTCAACATTGAACCTGGGAGTGGTTTGCATGAGGACTCCAGTTCATTTCCAGTGTGTATGAGATGGTTGGTGGGTTCTGTGGGAGTTGTGGTCTCCCACAGTCTGAGACGGGATGTTGAATGGGATCCTAATCACAGAGCTGCACAAATAAGACTCAGGAAGTGAAACAGGGACTTTTCCTTTGAGCTTTTTGAGGAGACGTGAATGTTTTTTTCCCTCTCTCTCCTTTTTGTTAAAGTGCTAATGAGATCCTTTGTGAACGCGGCGTGATAATGATGTGCGAGTCTCATTCTCCCTCTGTCGACCAATAACCACCTTTGATCACTGCGTGTTGATTCTTGCACGGCTCATTTCAAGAAATCAAATTCCCCCTAGCCGAGCGCGTACTTCTCAGATGCTCGATGTTCTTTTGGGTGTTTTTTGTTTTTATTACGATGCACAACCCCCCCCCCCATGGATCAGCGTGGGACGTGGACGCCAGGAAGTGATGAACGCCTCCCGACTCTGCTGCTACGCTCTCATTAGACGAGCACAGATTTCGGGATCTACATCACAGGAATCAGTGGAGAATAGATTATAAAACCACAGCGTTGTCAATGTTTAATATGAACCAAAGAACACATTGGTTTCATTTTAATCTCAAATGGTTTAACCCACTGCGGGTTACTGCCACACCAAGACCTAATCCCCCTGTTTGTATGCATGGCCAGGCTAACTTACAACCGAGACCTTTTATGTCCTGATCAAATATTTATGTTATAATGGTTTTGGATGACGAGGTTCATTCTGCAGAGTAACAACACATTTGTCTCATCCGGCGCTTTATGAAAATTAGACAAGCTGTGGAAAAGTTAGAGGACATATCGTGGAGAGAGGCAACTACTCTCGCAGAACATGTCGAGATCACGAATGTCGACACTGCGGCTCGATGGGAACAATATTATGAGAAGCTGAACTTGGTAAACAACACTGGCAGCCTGTTCGGATCTGCACAGACGTGTTTGATGTAGTTTGCTGCGGTTTTGACTCCACAGGCCGCCGGCGTTCAAATGTCAGCGTCCTCTGAGGTGAAGTGTGTTTCGGTGCAGATTGAAGCTCTGTGGGGGTTCGTTTGGAAACTCGTGGGTTCGACCCTGGGAGCTGCATCAGGCTCTGATTGGAGCTACTTCAGTTTCAATGGGCTGATGTTGTTGGCATTGCGGGTTCTTTATTTGTCCTCGGTTGGGTTGTGTGTGTGTGTGTGTGTGTGTGTGTGTTTGTGTGTGTGTGTGTGATGGATCACTTGAACAAAACTTGGCACAAGCCAATCAAATTGCAAATTCAGCTTCTGCCCAGCACTGTAAATAAAGACGACATGACAGCTCCCAAGAAACGAGTCCAAAACATCTTGTGGTTACTTGGGTTATAGGTGATAAACCCCTGCCTCCTCCATGTTAGAGGACGGGACATAGACTGGTTGGAAGGTTCAGTCGTGATCTGTTTGATTTATTGCACTGCACATGTTTGAAATCAGGGAAAACATCCGGCTTAGAAGACATCAGAAGTGTAAGATGGCTTCATTCATATCTGGGATATTTTAGAGAAGAAGAGAGGAGATCAATGCAGTTAGTGAACCTACGTTTTTCTTGTGTTTGAGAATTTTATTTCCCACATTCTTCCTCGAAGCATTGCGTAGAAGTTAGCACAAACTTTAATTGGTTGTCATAAAGATCGAGCCATAACCAAGTGGCAGACGCCACCACAGATGAGACCTGAAGCAATATAAGTGCTCAATAAGTGTTTTTATATAAATATTGGAATTAACTTCACTTAATAAAATAATCCTCCAAAAATAGTTTATCTCTCGTCCCTTCCAGGTCGAAAAGATTTGGAGTTTAAAGTTTAGAGTTTCCTACGGCAGCAGAATGTGATTCTGCACAGTTGCAATCGCTCAACACATATAAAAAAAAATCGTTAAAAAATCAAAAGAAATGTTTTTGATGTGCCAGAACCATCCCTCACGTCTCCATATGCTCCAAACAACTGTCATCTCTTCAGGAGCGGCTTCGTCAGATGGGTCGTTAGAGCTGATGAGCAGGAGAAGCTGCTAGCGTGAACCCAAGTAGCATCTGCTGCGGAGGAAAAGGTTTTTTAGAAAATACAAACATTTCGAATATTAAACCAGATCAGCACTCGGATGCCAATACGGATTTAATATTCACTAGATCCAGATTTTTATTTCAATCAACATCAAATCGCTCATACTCATAGAAATCAGCCTCTTAAACATGTGACATTTTCTCTTCAAGATCAATGAATTACTCCATAAGAAATACATGACAACATAATAAAACATCCTATTTCACGATTCCAAAGAAAGTTGAAAATCAAATCTTCATACGTGACCCATGTTCCCTCCAAGTTCGGTGATAATCCGTCCGGTAGTTTTTGCGTAAACCTGCTAACAAACAAACAAACAGATGAAATCATAACCTCCTCGCTGGAGGTAAAAACCACTTTTGGCCCGAAGCTGCTGGTCAGCAAAGTTTTTATTTTCAGTTAAACTCTTCTGCAGCCGAACGACCTTTTCAACGCAGGTAACAAACCTTCCATGGAGCGTTTTTTAATAGAAAAAAAATCATTTTAAAAAAGCACACAAACATTGTAGCAGTTAGAAATATGAGTTTCCTCGACTCCTTCTCCGAGCGTCTGACCTCCATCGTCCACTGTCTGTTTATAGTGAACACAAGCCTCTTATCGGCCTCACGCGTCGCCAGACCTGCTGTAGCCGTGCGCCCGGCGGTGTGCGAGCGGGGGGGGCGAGCGTGTAGGTCGAGGCGCCAGGTCCCGGCTGCTCACCGGGCCGCAGCTGATAACAGCAGAATTAGCCCCGACAGCTGTAAAGGCCTGTTGATGAAACTGCGGCGAGGTGATAAGACGGTGACCTCAGATGGGCGGAGAGAATGTTTGGGGCGTTGGAAGTGGGGGGGGGGGTGGGTGGGGGGGTGTGTGTGTGGTGGTGGTGCCAATCCCGACCGAGGCGAGCGCTCCCCCCCTTGGTGATAACAGGATGTGGACGTTCATTGTTGGAGATGGAAGAGATGAGAGGAATTGGACCGACCATCCTGTGTGAACGGGCGATGGAGGATTTCTCGCTCGATGGTCATGTGATCGGACGGCGTCACGTTGTCGTGGCGACGCTAACGAGACGAGAGAATCACCTTTCATCTGAGAGCGAATCCAACGCCGTCGTTTACTCCGGGAACGTATTTCCTCTCTGATCCTTCGAGCACAGCTGCAACCGGAGCGTCGAGGGTGGGACGCCTTCGATCGGCCGCCCAACAACGCCATTAGGCTCCTGTTCTCTCTCTCCTTCTCTCTCTCCTTCTCTCTCTCCTTCTCTCTTGTTCTCTCTTGTTCTCTCTCCTTCTCTCTTGTTCTCTCTCTCTCCTTTCCTTCTCTCCTTCTCTCTCCTTCTCGCTCTCCTTCTCTCTCTCCTCTCTATCGCCCTCTCTCCTTCTCTCTCTCCTTCTCTCTCGCCCTCTCTCGTTCTTTCTTGTTCTCTCTTTCTCCTTCTCTCTCTCCTTCTCGCTCTCCTTCTCTCTCTCCTTCTCTCTCGCCCTCTCTCCTTCTCTCTTGTTCTCTCTCTCTCCTTCTCTCTCTCCTTCTTTCTCGCCCTCTCTCGTTCTCTCTTGTTCTCTCTCTCTCCTTCGCTCTCTCCTTCTCTCTCGCCCTCTCTCGTTCTCTCTTGTTCTCTCTCCTTCTCTCTCTCCATCTCTCTCTCCTTCACTCTCTCGCCCTCTCTCGTTCTCTCTTGTTCTCTCTCTCCTTCTCTCTCTCCTTCTGTCTCGCCCTCTCTCGTTCTCTCTTGTTTTCTCTCTCTCCTTCTCTATCCTTCTCTCTTTCCTTCTCTCTCTCCTTCTCTCTCGCCCTCTCTCCTTCTCTCTCTCCTTCTCTCTCGCCCTCTCTCCTTCTCTCTTGTTCTCTCTCTCTCCTTCTCTCTCTCCTTCTCTCTCTCATTCTCTCTCGCCCTCTCTCGTTCTTTCTTGTTCTCTTTCTCTCCTTCTCTCTCGCCCTCTATCGTTCTCTCTTGTTCTCTCTCTCCTTCTCTCTCGCCCTCTCTCCTTCTCTCTTGTTCTCTATCTCTCCTGCTCTCTCTCCTTCTCTCTCTCCTTCTCTCTCTCGCCCTCTCTCGTTCTCTCTCTCCTTCTCTCTCTCCTTCTCTCTCTCGCCCTCTCTCGTTCTCTCTTGTTCTCTCTCTCTCCTTCTCTCTCTCCTTCTCTCTCGCCCTCTCTCCTTCTCTCTTGTTCTCTCTTTCTCCTTCTCTCTCTCGTTCTCTCTCGCCCTCTCTCCTTCTCTCTCTCCTTCTCTCTCTCTCTCCTTCTCTCTCCTTCTCTCTCTCCTTCTCTCTCTCTCCCTTTGGCACCAGCCACCACTAATTATTGCTCGCTCGCCCTCCTCCTCCTCCCGGGGGAGAGGGAGATGGACTTCCTCTGTGGCAGATTATTTCTTCTCAAATCTGCAACTGGCTTCGATTTCAAAAGAGATTTTTTTTATCCTGGTGATTAAAGTATCACAGCTGCCTGATGGAATTTACATTATTACATCAATGATAAGTTGTCGTTGTCGGGGGCTAAAAGAGGAAGGGACAGTTGTGTGTCTGTAGCTGGTTTTTGTCCAAAGGTATTTACGTCTCTGATGTAAGTGGAGGACACGGATGGAGTTTCTGGGCACCGACGTGTAAAAGGCCCTCAGCCCTTATTACAAAGACTTATCATCATTTTGCATCATTTATTTGTCATTTTCTTCTCTTTTTGTGTATTTCTGCTTGTTTCCTGTCGTCTTCTATTCATGTTGAGTATTGTGTAGTAGTTTTTATTCTCTTTTTGCTATTGTTAGTGGTCATTTTGGACATGTTTCTTGTCTTTTTGTGTCTTTCTGTAGTTTGTCTGTCTGTTATTTGGGGTATTTTGGGTTATTTTGAGTATATTTTTCAGTGTTTCTTGTCTTGTGTTGCTCAGTTTTTGGGAACATTTAGTTTTGTTTGAGTTGATGTATTACCTGTCCCCTTTGAAAGGAGGCTTTGACCCCAGGGTCTCGTTCCTGTTTGGACCCTTTAGTGAACCATCCATTCATATTTCTCCCAGTAACACCCGGTGCTCTTCTAGCTGCAGTCACCCTCCTCATCTCCCTCCTGCTGCAGGATGTGGAATCAGTCGAGGCGTTAAATCAGGATTTATTCCAACATTAATTCCACGGCAGGGATTGATCCTCGTAGAAGTTTATATTTCAATCCTTGTTTGCCGAGGAGAGAAGGAGCCGCAGCACGATGATGTGATGGGAACACAGAGACGGAATCACAGGGCGTCAAATCCGAACCCTTCATGTGGTAAATGAAACACAAGAATAGTTTAATCTTTTTCACACACGCACCCCCCCGCCCGCCCCGCCTCCTCCAAAAGAGAGGTAAGGGAACCCAGTCATTATTGTGTTGTTGTGTGCATGGGAAGCGTTCAGTGTGTCTCTGCTCAGCAGGAAGCAGCTGGGTCTCACAGGTTCCTCATGGACACTTTGATCAGCCGACCATGAGCTGTTTTGATTTCCCTTTTGATTTGACAGGCTACCCCCCCCCCCCGATCCCCTTCCTCCTAGCCCCTCCCACCCAGACGCACACCCCTTGCTCACTGACACATGCTGTGCCTTCTTGTCATCCCACGCCGACGCTGAGGAGAGACGTCCAAAGAACCAGCTGAAGGTGTCATTTCAGTTTCAAATACTGTTTTCTGATTTATGGCCGTCATCACCAGCCCCCCCCCCCTCACTGAAAGCTCCGACCTGCCAGACTGTGATGTGTGTGAACCGCTCTGTGTCACTCTGTCAACATGCGATAGAGAAGAGGAAGGAAAAACGCTTTGAGTAATTCCTCGGTCTCCGGAGTCGAAACGCTCAGAGGGAAATATTTGCCCCTTTTTTTTTTTTTGTCATTTTTCTTTACATAAGAAAAGATCAGCAGAAAAGTGTCCATGTTATCCATCACGGATTTCATCTGTAAGACAACAAATGTGAACTCCAGGTTTACACCTGTTGAAACGTGCAGTGAAATATTCAGAGACGCTTTTCTATCCTTAGTTATTAATATGACGTCTTAGGGATTTAATATTAAACATATTTCAGATGGAACACGAACACAGGAAGCTGCTCCTGCATCTCCTCCACTGAAGGACATTAAGATTGTGGACAGAAGCAAACATTACAGCAATAACTACAATAACAAGGATGTTGTAATAATAGACACAGGATAACACACAGGACGCTGCTACAGTTTAGTGTTAAAATCTTTTATATCTTACAATTCCTGTTAATACTGTAATATTCCATATATTATTCTTACTGTACAGATCTTATTTATTTACATTTTCACTTTAATATGCACATAACTCTGCACTTTTACTGCCTTTTTTTGCACTTCTGGTTAGACGCTAAACTGCATTTCGTTGTATAAGTACTTGTACTGTGCAATGACAATAAAGAATCTAATCTAATCTAATCTAATATGAGGTCTTGGGTTAAAAATTTAACATATTTCACACGGAACACGGACACAGGAAGCTGCTCCTGCATCTCCTCCACTGAAGGACAATAAGATGGTGGACAGAAGCAAACATTAGAGCAATAAAGGATGTTATAATAATAGTGAACTGTGTTTCCTCCAGCTGCAAACAAAGCAGGGTCATTACCTTCAATTACTTTGCTACAGAGCAATTAAGCATCAGAGGAAAAACGTGTCTTCACCCTCAGATCTCCTCCAGCAGCCGGTGCCACCCAGTGAACGGGTGCTGAGTCGTGAGCTCGGCTGTAAAGCCTCCATTAAATGTTACGTTCGGTTATGAGTTTTATGACAAATATACGGAGGAGATCAGAGCTCGTTTTCATTCCTTCGTTCAGGCAATTTCCTGTCGTTCATTCAGGTCCAGAATGAAAAAATGTCTCATAAATTACTGTCACATAAATGCCACATCAGTTTCCTCAGGCCGTCGTTTTTCATATCATGGATTCATGAGTTTAGTGCATAGACTATGAAAATGCTCCGGACGATAAGGGACATTCAACAAGAGGCTAGAGAGAAGTTACCTGGTTGTGACTGAAGTTCTGTGAGGATTTACATCTTCCACATTGCTCTCTTTATGTATATGTCCAGAATCAGATCAGATCAGAAGCCAAACTATCTCAAATACAGATGCCACCATCTCTCACTGGTCATTTGAAGTCAGACTCTGCAAAGGTAATTAGGTATTTGAGCCCCGGGATCAAAGTCCTGCTGAAACCTGTGCTCGACTTATTTTGATTCCGTCTGAGCTGTCAATCATCCTCAAATAACTAATTAATCAGTTTGATCTTTGAGAAAATCTGTGATATTTATATAGATGTTGGATGTTTTGTGGCATCAGTTGGAAAATATCTCCCTCTCCTCTGAAACTCAGATATGTTTACTCTGTTGTTGGTGTGTGAAGCATCAAACTACTTTGAAATGTTGTGCTTGGATTAAACCATAAAACATCATCAGGCTTCAGGGTCTCTATAATATTCAGTATTTATTTGCTTATATCCTCTCTTTGTGCTCTGGTCATTTCTTCAGTTTAGAGCAGTGTACTCTTCAGTTCTCAGTGCTGCACACAAGCTGTCGTCCTGAATGAGCCCGTGCTCACAGTTTCTTTACAGCCTGCAGTTTATAATCAACTCCATTCAGGCAAAGTCCTTGTTATTAAAATCCACGTCGGTGCTGTTACGCCCGGAGCCTTTGACATTGAATCAGAAAAGCTCGATAAAAGGAGTTGATTCTCGATAACGAATCTCGGCCGTCGAGGTTCTTTGGTTTGTCTTTGTCAGACGCTCTGCTCTGCTCAGCTGCTTATCTCCTGTCTTAGGAGACGAGAAGTTTTTAATGAGTTGTATTATTGCCTGCGCGTGCAATCTCGCCTTTTAATATTTTCAAATCATCTTCACCTCGTGGAGAAGAACGCTGAACGTATCTGGAGGACTTCTGTAATTACCTCTTGAATCAGCTGGTGATCTTTGCTGACTTGTGCCGTCATCAAAGCTCCGAGAGCAAGTCATTGACTTTTCAAATCGAAGTGTATATATATAAACCTGTGTGTGTGTGTTTCTGGGGCTCGGGCAGGAACCAGTTTTCCACCTTCACCTTCAAACCCCCCCCCCAACCCTCTCTCTTCCTCCTCTTATTATTTTGAAGTTAAACAACACGACACATGCGGTTCATCACGGCGGCTTTCGTTAGTCCTGCTTCTCGGAGGGAAGTGTCAAGACGGATCTGGGTTCCAGCGCCCGTGAAAGAAGATCCTATTACATCACCAAGCCCCAGCCCCCCCCCCTTCATCTCCAGGACCCTTTGTGTTACACTTTTTGTATTTGTCTCTCTGCAGCCCTGGCTCGCACGTTATGCAAACGTCAGAGGCCGTTTCATCACGGTGCATGTCCGTAAAGTCTCTGAATTGGAATTTCCCCTGTGGCCCCGGTGTCCTACGGCTCAGGCACCTTGCATCATCGCCCCCCCCCCCCGGCCGAGCTCCTCTCTTATATCTCGTTGCCTCCGTGCTCTGCTCGGCATCGTTAGAAACCCAAGGGCACGGCTAACACAGCGCACGGAGCTCTATCGGGCGACAGAGTCACAACAAAGCCTTTTTCTGTGAGGAATGAGACGAGCGTGGAGGTTGAAGGAAACGAGAGGAGGGTGGGAGATGAGGCCGAGCGAGCAAGGGAGAGAGAGAGAGAGAGAGAGAGAGAGAGAGAGGCCCGGCGCCATCAAAGAACACGTGGCCCACTGTGACAAATGTTCTCCCGACTCCTGATTTATTACGGTGGAGCGACTGAGAGAGCAGCACCCTCCAGAGCAGCGGTGGATAATACAGATGAAGTCTCATAGAGGACGAGTCTCATTCCTCTGCTTCTACATGTGATTGTCTTCTGTATTCTGCAGCGTGAGGCCCTTAGGGGGGGGGCGCCGGCGTGATTGCAGTTCAACACGGGTCACCGACTCCATTAAGCCCCGTGAGTCATGTTGGTAGGAAAATAGCATCTCAGTGCCTCTGTGAAATAAGGAAGACGCTCACTTCCATAGGGCTGGAGACACAGCTCTGTATTGCTCAGCCGGGCGGAGGAGTGAAACTGCTGAACCGCTCAGTTCGGTCTCTCACTGTTTATTGAATAAGCTTTTAATGGAGCACGGTGCCACAGCGCTGGACCACTGGCATATAATTAAGAGGCGGCTTGGGTATTGTCTCTGTTTGTGCTTTATCTAAACTATATTTCAGAATTCAAGTTTATCTGCGGAGGAGATTGTGTTTGTGTGTTTATATCTTTATTACAAAGAACCACTGGCCTGAGGGAGGGATGGGGCGAGTGTGGATTTGGGACGACTCCAGGATTTTATTTGGAATCTGCTTCTCTAGGACACAAACTCCAGATAATGGAGGATTCACCTTTCACATATGAAGGATGCAGCAGCAGGAGGACAAGTGGAAACTGTTTACTCGCAGCCTCTCGTCCATGGCTGGATACATTTAGTTTTGAGTTTTGCTTTTATTTGAAACATTTTTTAGCGAGGAGCAATTATCCAGTTTTTCAACAGGAGGGAAAGCAATTAGAGGAAAGTGTGGCAGAGAATAAATAAAGAAAAAAGTATGGTTTGCCGCAGCAGTGATATGGTTTTTCTTTCTGCTCCTTTTCCCCACTTAATCATCTTGTGACCCCTTGAATTAGAGTGTTTCTTGATAAAGTGCATCTCAGGTCCTCGAGGTTGTTTTTGCAGAAGTTTCAACAAAAGAGTCAAAACTTTAACATTTGAAATCAAAAAGAATAAAGAAAAGTCACTATTCTGCCATCAAAACTATTTATTTATATATTTCCCATTTAAATTTAATAACCTGGATGGAACAGAAGCCGGAGAAAGTTGTTCTTTTATTTTGCCAGTCACATTATGATTCCATTAATATCAGATACAGAACAGCTCGTGCAGCCGAGACACTCGTGTTGCTCTTTCTCTTCTTTGTTCTTTGCTTTGCTTTCTTGTAGCTGCTCACTTACTGTGTCAGCGGAGACAAGTCGTTCCCTCTTGACATTTAATTACAGACGTGTTCGGTCTCTGCTACATAAACAAGCTCATAGGCTGCGCATGTGGAAATGTGGCTCAGAAAGAAGGAGATTTATTTAAGTCAGGCGAAGATACGATTTTAATAGACAACTTTGAAGGAGAGGCCAAACTTAATGTTTGTGTTTGATACAAATCTTTTCTTCAGAATTTGTTTCTCTGTGTGTAACATGCTGCTGCTGATGTTTAAAAAGTCTCTCAAATAACACTTTCACAAAGGCCATGATTCATTATTTACAAGATCCAAATCTTTAAAAAATAACTCATTCAATCATCAATATTTACAATCACTGGATCTTATTGTGTGAGGATAATTTAAAAAGATCTTATATTCATATTCAGAATGTGACCTTGTGTTTTCTTAGGTTTATGAATAATGGTACAAATCCTTGTCTCTAAAATACAGCTTGTTACATAAATTAAACCCCGGTAACCTGAAGTTCAGCAAATGCAAAGTATATAAAGTTAAGTTTAAAACACAAAACTTTTCAACTCTGCAGTAGAACAACGCCGTCTCATATTTACAGAGAGTTGTTTGAGTAGGAATCCTTTCTGCTCACATCACTTTACGATAACCACACGACCCTAATGACGTTTGATGCCTGTTTTAAAAATCGTTTCCACTCGGCCTCGGTCCTCCCCGGCTCCTGGGCAGAGGCAGAAAGGTTCATCGAGCGGGTGTGTGTTTTTCTCTCCTGGTTCCATCATCTCGGTGAACGGCGTCCGGGACGTGGCGCTGGATTCAGAGCCGTCCGTTAAGTGCTGCTGAAAATCTATCTCAGCCCCTGTGAGTCTGTCGATGGCGTCTGCATCAGAGCGGCGGTGTGTCCTCTCCGCCTGTTGCTGAAATGCGTTTCAGCGTGCCGGCCTTTTAGCGCTGCCCTTAAATGTGTTTGCTGGGCTGTGGGGTATTTGGACGGGTGCTATTACTCCAGGAAGTGTTGGTCCTTGAAGGAGCGATACGCTGCTGAATCAGCTTCTTCTCGGAGATCATGCGACACACTGCTGTGGCCGCTTTGATTGCTTTGATATTTTTCTCCTCTGGGTTTTGTTAGGAATTTCAAACTTTTAACTATATCTGAAAGAACTCTTAATAATAAAGCTAGAGGTAGTTTTAGCTAGATATAATGCACATACAAATTAATTTAATAACCGTTGCTGTTTAGTGCCAATAATGTATCTTTTAGTTGTCCTCATAATAAACTTCTTGGATATTAAAGCATATTTTCATTAGCTGTATTCAACATCAGACAGAATTCAAGGAGCTGTCCTTTCTGGGGCAAAGTCAGTATGACATTGTTTAGTTTCGAGGATGCGAATGTTTACACAGTCAAGATTGTTTTGATGGAGCAGACACACAATAACACAATAATAGTTTCTCAAACCATAATGAATGACTCTTTTCATAAAGGCGGAAGGGGAGGTAGGAGCAGTGGGTCAATAACATTACTTTATACAAATTATTATTTTCAACCTTTCGCTTATCATATTTAATATTTGGAATTTGCTAATAATGTTTGTACGTCAGGAGGATGGTCAGTCTAACAGCTGTCCTGATAGGAGAGTCGAAGAGAGGTTTGTTATGGTTAAGTTGGTGCAGTCGAGATGGCTGGAGCAAGACACTTTCTACTCAAGGCTGAATTACGAGACAACATCAGACTGTCAGGGTAGATAGAGTTGCCCTAGCAACCGGTAGAGTAGCGTAGGTGCATGACGGAGAGCTGCTCGCTGTCACTTCCTGGATTCGGTGACAAGAGGCGTGGGACTGCGGCTGGACCAATAAGGGAGATCCAAAGTGATTTGCGGTGACTCCCCTCCAAATATTCATAACCAATCACATCAACCCCCCTGCTGTCCGGGGCCATTTTCATCTTCCTACTGCTAACTTAATTAGCATAGGCTGTGATAATTGTCCATAGCTATGAATAACTCTTCATTGTATCTTTAAATAAAACATTTGATTGAACCAAAATCTTGGATCGGCTACGCTCATTATATAGGATAAAAAAACACGCCTTAACAGTTTGGATGTGTGTCCCTTTTCCCTTTTAGACAAAGCTCTCCACACTCCGGGAGCAGTTTTTTATTGAAAATGCAGAATACAAAGCACCGACTTGAAACGACACTGTGCAAAAAATCCCCATCGAGTGCGCGATGCAGGCGCTGTTGTCATGACAACGGAGCCTTTCAATCGCCAGACGACGTCCGCGCGGCACCTGTTGAGAACACGCCATTAGCATTTTGTTGGCACGGGGAGAGAAACGGCAAAGTGGTGCGAGCACGAGCAGTAAAATGTGATTCTATTAGAATAAAAAACAGAGAAGTCACACTTGAGGCTGTTTGCTTTGGTTGCATGTGTTTCACCGGGGGGGGGGGGGGGGGGGGGGGGGGTGGAAGGCCGAGAGGAACCACATGTGCATCGGGAAGCAAGAGAACAGTTTTTTAACAGCCTCAAAACTAGAGATGTCGTTTCTGGAAGCTTCTCCGAGCGGCTTGTGCTTCCACGTCCTTGAGGCTCGGCGTTACCCTCCAGCCGGGGGGGGGGGGGGTGGGCTGCACGCCACCGGTATGCTAATGAGGCTGCAGAACTCATTCAGCTCCACAGACGCGGCTCATCATCTCGGGCCCCGGGAACGCCGGCACACGGCTGTGGGATCCGGCTCTGTTGACATTTCACGGCCGAGTGGCGTGAAGGCTGATGAGTCACACCTGGAACAAAGTGCTGAGCGCCGGCGAGAGAGGAGACGGCGTCCCGATGCCGCCGCTCGCTCTGTCGGGATGATGGGCCCGACCTGTATTTATTTAAGGGCCTCGCAGAGAGTGTTCTCTAGCAGGAGGGAGAGATGCTGTAGAAACAATTACCTTTTCCTCCCGTATCTGGAAGCTGTGCCGGGGAAATAAGAGCAGGAAAACATTGAGGCAGCGGTCGCTTCACGGACCACCTGCTGGGAAGCCGAGTCCCGGAGTGTGAATCTCCGACCTTTGGTCTTGGCTCAGTGTCGGCGCCGAGGTAATCACTTATCTCTCCTCGACCTCTCCCTTGAGGCCGTGTCACTCTCATTCTCTGAGCAAGCTTCTTCCATCAGACACAATATGAGATTTGTCCGATTTCTGAATTCATGTTCCAGGAAACCGCTCGGCAGCCCACATGGAGACGGACACCTCCGAGCATTTCATCAAAACAAGTCACTGGGTTTCGCGGCGCTGAACAACTTTGGGCTTTGAAACATCCCATTACACACTCGCTCCCCCGGCTGTTCCACGCACCGGGGGCTCGCTGCATTGTGAGGTTTGATTTTGGAATTAATGTAACACTGATAGATGGCTGTGGCCGAATGCAATGACAGGATATGTTCCAGGAGAGTGGAGCTGGCTGTAACTCAGAAATATATGTTTCTTATTTCTTCCAGATTCCATTTTCTTCACAAATGGTCGTGTTGGGACCCGTTTTGTGGATGGGGGGGGTGTTTTATTAATGTGGGTGCAGACACCGAAAGCAAAACACAATAACACACTTTATTCAGTTTAAATAATCATATTTAACACACTGACGTTAGATGTTAATAGGTTTTTTTTAAAGAACGAGCTGCAGTGTTCCTGCTCAGTTTCAAACTTCCTTGCATTTCAACAAGAGCTTTAATCAGAACCGCAGCAGATTTCCATGTAATGTTCTCGATCCGTCTCTCACCCAGTGGTGTTCACAGGGATTTAACGCTTTACTTCTCCCAGCGTCTCAATTAAAAAAGGGGTTCGGCACCGAGCACTTCAGGAAACAACTGTTGGCTTTGGTTTTGTGCTTCTAAAATTAAATTGAGGAGAAGAAGCAGAAATTGAAGTCAATCTGTGCAGCTCGGTGTTTTCAGACCAGCAGCTCGTCTTTCTCAACCTCGTCCTCTAAATGTGACGATCAGAGGAATATCAGCTCATATTCTAACTTTCCACTCAGTTGGGTTTTTCATTCTAACTAGGGCTGCAACTAACGACTATTCTGATAGTCGATTAGTCACCGATTATTGAAACGATTAATCGACTAATCGGATTATGAATGACACAAATTCTCAATTGCTATTATTTAGCAAGCAGCTTTTAAATTTAGCTTGAGGTTGTTCGAGGCATGTGATGACTGAAAATAAAGACAATAAAGATTGATACTTCATTAACAAAAAATGTCTTTTGATAAACTTCGCTGCATATAAGGGTACTGTTGACGCGAAAGCAAAGAAAAATCAAGTTTTTGTCCATTTAAAACCAAGGACAGTCAAAGTGCTAATAAAAAAAAAAATTAATATAAATTCAAGTTTCCCTTCTTACTGTGAACCAAGAACAGGCCAAGTGCTGATACTAAAAATAAATTAAAAATCAAGTATCCATTTTTCGTGTTAACAAAAATAACAGGGAAAGTAACAGCAATAAAAACATCAACAAACGAAACTACAGTCTTCTTCAGACTAAATAAAACACACGCTATGACGTCACCACCGATTCATCCACGGGTAAATTCGTCTGCGACTATTTTTGTCATCGATTCTAAGACTAATCGTTGCACCCCTTATTCTAACAAATGTTCTCTCTCTTTTTAGGGCCTGTTTTTTAAAGGCATGCAGATATAATATTCCCGCCCTAAACGTGCAGGTTAATTGCAGCTGCATCTTTAACATTTGCAATATTGTCATCTGCATAATCATGTAATTACGAAAGCTGCAATCGAAGCCAAACGAATGCGTCCGTGTGTAGTATTTTCGCATCATGCCGCGTATTGATTATGTTGAAGTTCTAATTAGGCAGAAGCACTTCCAGTCCATCAGGCTGGCGGTGGCGTTGGCACTGAAGTGAGGAGGCGGCTCCATTTGTTCAGGCCAGTTGGCCCTGTCACTCACTTCAAATCCCGACTTTCCAGGAATGTGTATTTAAACAGAGCCGCTTTCCGGTGCATTCATCACCGGCTCCTCTCGTCCATCCGTCAACATCGGAGGCATGAAGTTTGTCCACGGCCACAATGAGCTGGTTGTGTTGTGTTTCTCTGGCGCCGCAGTGCGACCACGTAGCATCCGTCATCAGCCAATAGGGCTTTTGGGCCCAGAGTGCTTGTCATTAGTTGGGCGCTGATTGATTGGCTGTTGAGAAGTCGTTTGGGTTTCATACATCATCTCCTGGATGGTAAATACAGGCTGAGTTTGTCGAGGAGGGCGGTTAATGTGGTTCTGAGCCACGAGCGGCTGGAGCTGCAGGCGCCGGGTGGGCTATCGCTCTTTTCCACATTTCAAAAGCAGAGCAGATACGAGTGGTGCTGTGGTGCTTTTATGTGCCGAGAAGCAAAAATGCAATGATTTCTTCAGGGGGGGAAAATAACTTTTATTTGAAGAACCAGAGAAAAGCTTGATTCTTCAAAAATATAATCCACAAATGGACCATAAAGCAATTCAGGCCTGTTTGCAATACAAGATCCTTCTCAATGGGGTTTTAACAGCTATAGCACAATGGCTTGAGGAACATTGGTCTCTCTACAGCTGGTCTCTCTCTCTCTCTCTCTCTCTCTCTCTCTGGGTCGTGTGAGAAACGTCCCGACAACTATTCACCGGATCGCTAAGAGGTTTCTAACAGACGTTTACGGTCTAAAGTCTTTTATTTTGGTGATTCGCTCTGTCTTCCTCAAGCTGCACGTTAAGGTTGACATCTTTCTTTTTTAATGAAACGTCCTGACAGCTCGTGGATTGGATGAGATGCCGGGATTACCCCTGAGCCTGAATACAGCCGAATGGTGTCACTAGCATAGCTGTAGATTCTAAGTCGTGTTGACTCAGCAGGCGTGGGCGGAGCAGCGACCGGTCCCAGGACGCTCTCACTTCTTCCTGAGGCAGAAAAGGTTGAGAAGGCGAAGCTCCCTTCACCGACACAGGAGAGAAAGCTGCTTCTCTGAAGACTGGTGCAGAGAAATTGCCAAAGAACCAAAGAGTCAAAGAACAGGTTGAGTCTGAGCACTTTGACACAAAACAACTCACTAATATCTCGTCCAAGGATTTCAGATTTTCCCTCGGAGGCTGTTTCCTGTTCGGTCACACAAAGCAACAACGCCGGCGTCCAATCGGGACTCCAGGTTGTAATTGACTTCCCACCAGCTGCCACCTGGTTGTAATTAGCAAAGGCAGCACATTCAGTCAGGAACCTGCGAAGTAAAGAGTCCAACTGGAGACCCAGGTATTAATTAACGTTAAGTACGACTCCGAGCGAATCCCGGCGAGTCGTTTCCCTTCCTGTGTTTAACAGAGATTGCTTAACGAGGGCGGCCTAATTGAACGAGGCCTTGAAGAGACGTTTGGTTTCCCGTCGTGAAATGTACAGAACGTGTGAGGATTCTTCCAGAGCGGCTGCCAATTAGATTTCAGTCTCCAGGGACGAGTTGTTCAAGTTGTTTTATTGGAAATATGAATTTGAACCTGGATTGGATCTGAGATTAAAGAATGAATTTTACCAGTGCTCTAAATGGGATTATTTAAAACAGTTCAAGCTTCTATTTAAAGAACAACAGCTGGATTAAGCATGGGCTCATTGTCATTGAGGTCCAAACTTTCATGGCAATCAGTTCTGACTGAAAATCAGACAAACAAACACACAGCAATGAAAACATAACCTCCTCTGCAGATGTAACATTACAACCATTCATTTTCCATTTCACCTGATTTGTCTCTGAAAAGTCCAACCTCTCAATTGACCTTTTGTCTCGTAGCGCTCACACCTCAGCAGAGACGCTCACCGGGATACAGATGTGCAATCGAGCGCTTAAACGCAGCTCTGAGGAGGTGCTTCACAAACCTTAACGACCTGCGAGAGGAACTGAGCTGAGACACTCGTCTGTTCTGTCCTGCTCTTCATCACTTCATCACTTCATCACTTCATCACTTGACTGTTTGACGACCGGAACCACCTCCAGCTTTCTCTCAGCATGATGGGACTGATGTGTCTCTTATGGTCGTGACATTTTAATAAACAGACTGTGATAAATAACAGTTAGAAATATATATATTGTTTTTGTTTGGTGCTGACATCTGTTGAGGGGATTGTTTAATAGTGATCACATCTTTTATACTTAACAATAATGAAAAACTTAATATGCAAGTTCTACT
This sequence comes from Limanda limanda, assembly GCF_963576545.1. NCBI lineage: Eukaryota > Metazoa > Chordata > Actinopteri > Pleuronectiformes > Pleuronectidae > Limanda > Limanda limanda. The sequence goes on from NC_083655.1 coordinate 2,838,257, forward strand.
TTATCTACTTCTTACAATATGCAGAATGTAAATACAGGTGTGTGTAGAGCTTCTAGATGTTGAATTATTTGACCAATCTTGAAGTTTAATTACATTTTGTTCCTGAGATCCAGCTCCTACTGGGATCGGGATAATCCGGATCTGTTTGGAGTTAAGTCAAGTTGATTTAAACTGATTGAAACTGAAATCAGATCTGATTGCCTCTGAAAAACTGGGGCCGAGATATAAACAAAATCTCATATTGACTGAACTTTATTAAAAGCTTCACTTTATTGCTGCACGGTTCACAACTCTACAGCCACTCAAGGCTTTAAACCTAATTTCCTACATTGTCATTATTGACTCTCGGTGTTATTACAACTGCTGCTCATGTATGAGGACAATTTATAATCCTGTTACTGTACAATCAGGCCACTTAGTGTTTCAGCATTAATGCATCGCTGCAGCCGAGCTCTGGACTTTCTTTTCTTATTATAACAGCAGGAAAGTTATGTCATGCTGAGATTTACATTCATATTCTGCAGGAACACACACAGGAGAAGAAAAGAAGACGTTTAAAACCTTTGCTGCTTTACTTTGTGTTTGCCAGCAGCTGAGAAGGGAAGTGGTTTTATGTTGTAATTAATACGAATAATTGATACTGGAATGTTTGAACGTCCTTCTGGTCGCACATTAACTTATATTCCTCATGACTGCAGCATTAAAAACGCAGATCTCAGCGTGTATTTGTGATAGTCATCCTGCAACACACAGGCTCCTTCGTTGTGTGTTTGTGTGTGCGTGTGTGTGCGTGTGTGTGTGTGTGTGTGTGTGTGTGTGTTTGTGTGTGGAATATTGAATGTGGCTCACGCAGATTCCCGCGTCAAACGTGTAAAGAAGAGATGTGCGTCTCTCTCTCTCTCTCTCTCTCTCTCTCTCTCTCTCTCTCTCTCTCTCTCTCTCTCTCTCCCCCCCTCTCTCTCTCCTCCCTCTCTCTATAGCTGTCTCCTCCTCTTTCGCTTCCTCTGAGCTTCTTGTTATTTCTCACCTTGGCCGCTGCACACGCAGCCGTGAATACACCGTCCACCTCTGGCTTGTTTTTTTTTTTTGCTCCTGTTACCGGCTCCGTGCCCCCTCCTCTTCCTCCTCCTCCTCCTCTTCCTCCTCCTCCTCTGCCGCTGCACCGGTGCATCCTCCAGCGGTTGCACATCTGTCCTCCTCCTCCTCCTCTTCGTCCTCCTCCTCTTCCTCTGAAGGGGAAACAGCAGCTTGAGGGAGTCATGACCACGGCGAAGGAAGGCAACGCGCCGTCGAAAACGGTGCAGCAGCAGGAACAGGTACCGATGCGCGTCTCTCTCTCTCTCTCTCTCTCTCTCTCTCTCTGGCGTGTTCATACCGACATGAACCTGTGCCCCCCCCCCCCCCCCGCTGGGATTGCGTGCATTGCGTGCATGGGTGGTACAAATTAAAAAAAGCTTTATTAGTTAATAACAGACGTTTGCACCCGGGGGTCATTGGGAAGTGGCGGCTGACACTTCATCACGACTGTGGTGGTGGTGAGAGGGGGATCGGTCATCTTCATCCTCCTCTTCATCATCATCCTCATCCTCCTCTTCATCATTATTATTATTATTATTCAGTCCAGGGACTTTACGCACCGTGCGCGTCACCTTGAATCAGCCCGTTGAGAACAACTTGAGCTGGAATGAGAGAGCGTGCGTGTGAGGCTGCTGCGTGTCACCTGTTCGATTCCCGGTTGAGGACCACCGTGTCACGCCGCTGACCCCCCCCCACCCACCCCCACCCCCCTGTTGCGTCGAGTTGTTCTCCTGTTGCCTCCGTCACCTGATGATGGAGCATGTGAATAACACAGGGAACAATGGCTGTTTGTGTTTGTGGACTATCAATATTTCATGTTCTGAGGGTGGCTGGGTGGGTTGGGGGGGAGTGGGGGGGAAGAGACCCCATTTTCCATTGTGCTTTGTGTATGTCAGGGGTTGACAAATCACACACAACCTGTAACTGTGAACGATAATGCTCTACACGGGTTCCTGCAGGCGATGCATGGAAGTGTTTAAAAGTTTGTGGATGAAGAGGAATAAATACAACTTGAAACATGTTTGCACTATTGTTCCTGAAAGAGAACAGTTCCCCCCCCAGCGTAGACTATAATAACAAAACTAATATTTTGTTTTTTAGACCCTGAATTTAACCAAACAAGTCATTTAAAAATTTTATTTAGGCAAGTTCTTTATATTGAACCACGACTGCTCTCCGAGTCTTTCACCTCAAACCTGAACTCTACATCTGTCGGTGCACGGCTCCGTGTCTGTGCTGCACATGTCTCCAGATGATAGAGAAGGTGAGAGGGTGTCTTGGTATCGTTCTGCCAAACAGATAATAATTCATCCTGCTGTGATTTTAGCTGTGTGCTGCCAGTCACAGCCTCAGAAGCAGGAAAAGGTCTGTGCATGTATTCTGCACATGCAGCACAGGCCGTACGCAGAGTGAACATTAACAGAAGCAACTGATCGACTCTGAGGTGACAATATTGTGGTGAAATGATAAATAAACGAAAGATTTATTGTTAGCAAACCTGAAAATGTGGATTTATCAAACAGAAACGATAACAAAATGCTGCTTTCCAGTTTCAAATGTAAGAATCTTCCCCTTGTTGTCTGGTGAATATGAATATCAATGAAGGTCTTTGGGTTTAGGAATGATAATTGGACAAAACTGGATTCATGGGGTGAGAAAACCGAGAAGAATGTCTTTCACAAGACTTTAAAAGCTATTTTTGTAAGAATAACAATATTAAACCAAAAATACTAACAAATAAAACCAACCTTGATTAAATCAACTTATCAAATAATCGACTTATCCTTTCTAATCCTTTTCCTACAGCGCTAATCTTCCACAATTTTGGCTCTTGCTCATTAGCGGATACGATACTGGCTGCTTTAGGTGTTTGTAATCTGTATTAAATTGCTTTATTTTGTGAATATATGGCAACAATTGTTCTTAACACCTGCAGAAACTAATCCTTGTGCTAATTACTGACACGATTAGAGATGTGTTGATGCTGAAACTGCTGTAAATAGCAAATGGAGGCAGTCAGTGGATTTTCCTGAGGCGTGACGCTCCAGCAAAGTGAGAAATTGCCTCAAGCGTATTAGGTTGTACAATCGGCAATATTACATATGCATGCATGCCTGCACAGGGGTACACACACACATCTGGTGTTTGCCTACACACACACACACACACACACACACACAAACAAACACAGCGGCTGTGATTACACCAGGACCGGCTGTGGCCTCCTGATTGATGGCCTGCGAGCACGTCTCCTGGTCCGGGGACAGAGGACGGAGATAGAGGGCAGCTCACTGGAGATAGCAACAGCTCTCCAGTAATCAGCTAGTCACAGTCCACAGAGAGGATCACACCACTGACCCTCATTACTGCAACAGGGTGGAGGTGCCGGGTGGAGGGAGAGGTTAAATTGGGGTTCAGGGGCAGTAATGCATTTACACAGGAGAGACACGTTTGACTAATGTGAAGCTAAAGAATTGCTTTTTTGTAGTCGAAGAGGAGTCAAGTTTGGTTAATTACAAAAGACAGAGCTGCAGGAGCAATATCACCGGGAACAAGATAGTTAAACAAATTAAATTCTGCGCCTGGATTCTTCACACACAAAAAAACGACAAATTAAAACTTGAACAGCAGCAGTAGAGTCCAGACTCTGCCCCAGGTTTTTTTTAAAATGTGCTTCACAACTTAATCAGCTGCATGTTAGACGCAGTTGAGCCGTTATCCCATTACATGAGAAATTAGGGTTTTTCAAAGTTCAGCTCACAAGTCTGCTACTCCTCTCAGCCAGTTGGAGTCCAGTGCAGCTGTAAAGCAGGATCCCAGCACCAGGCATTTAATGGGGGGGAAACTTCAGCAGAGACCTCAGCCTTCTACTACTTTCTCTCTTTCTGTGACAAACTTGGGAAGCCTGAGTGGAGGACTATACACGTAGAGAGCCGAGCTAGAAAGCAAAGGTCTGCTCTGGTAAAGTTGAATTTGCAGCATTTTGTATTAAAGGGTTGATTTAAATCCAGAATGTCAGATATGCAGGCAGCTTGAGAAACAGCTGAGCGGAGCAGAGAAGAGACACCCAGGAGCCAAAGAAGGAAGTGACTAATTGGCAAGCTATCGCATTGGGTGTTACACATTTGTTCAGCCTCTATTTATTTATATACTTGTCATGATATCCACTCGGTAATGTGAGTGTTTTTAATGTCGTATTAATTTTAAGTAACATTTCCCAGGACGTCTTCTTGTCAAATATTGATTAAAAGTTGTTTATTTGAAACCGTCTGCAGGGAGCTGATAAATTCGAGCGTAAAATGGCGAAGCTGCTCACATGAAAGTCAAAAGCAAAATATCGACGTCAGGAAAAAAAGTTGGTGGAGAACTCGCTGCTTTAAGACGATGATGGGTTTTTATTCAAGAATTCATGATTCTTTCAACTGAACAGTTTCTCTGGCAGATCTTTCTCTATTCGGTTTTAATTTGTTTTAGCTCACGTACATAAAACAATGTGTGGTTTTAATTAGCCGTGTGTGGTTGGATCCACCTCGCTGTGGAGGGGGCTGCTGCCTCAGTGAACCTCTGATGAACAGCTCCAGTGATAAGTGCTTTAACAGATGTTCATCAACTTAGCACGTTGCACGCAAACCTCAGAGGAATCATCTGCACGGCACCTGCTTTGGCCTTTGTGTTCCTGCATGAACTTATCTGTTCCAGGCAGCATTGCACCAGAAATGATGTGTAGCTCCCTTTTTAACAAGTGCTTGGATCTGAGCATGTTAACAAAGAGCGTCAGCCAATGAGTCATGGGCTGTGACTCTGGTGGCTCCTATAGAATCTATATATATCAGGAGTGAATTCATTTTCATGTATATATATTCAGTCGTTTCTCTTTGTAACCAGCAATGGATTAGTAATGGCTAACACCAGTAGTTTAGCATCCAGCCCAAGTTTTAAGGAAGAGACTCCATTACAGGCAAAATGCTAAAAATGGAACATGCAAAAAGAGACTCACCTTCCAAGTGTCAGTTTTGTCGTATTTACATTCTGATATATACTTCTTATGATCCGTACATAGTTTGTTGTCTAACGATTCGTATATTTCCTTGCAGCAGCACATCGATTGAATTTCAAACATCATAATTACGCATCATAGATGAGTCATAGAGATTATTGTGTTGCTCGCACACAGACGTGCCCTCTGTTATTAATCAGTGGCGATCACATCGTGGGTCATGAACCGTCATCACAGACGCTGAAGCTATTTCTGCTTCTTTCCTTTGTAGCTTCTTCCTAATGAAAGAAATGAACAGTGTGGCTGGAAAAATGGTTCGGAAAAAAGCAAAGACTGATGAGATGATTTTTTGGAATGCAAATAGATGATAGGGCAATTCTTCCTGTTTGCCGAGTGCCCTTGACTGATCAGAGGGAATGAAAGATGGATTCAGAGGAGAATTGTATGCCTCTAATGTTTGTGCCATAGTTCATCTTAAGGGCAATTATGAGCAATTGAGTCGTGGTGTTGGGTTCTGAAGTGGAGATTAGACGCCTGATTGCCAGGCGGCGATTCATCGTGATTGTTGCCATGATTTAAATGTTCTTTGCTGACGTGGTTTATCACGCAGGAGAGCGACGGCGCCTTTAATACAGCAATAAATATTCAGTGTTTGGAGCAACGGTCAAACTCAAATGTCATGACAATCCTCCGTGGCGCTAATAGTCGGTAGACGTCAGGTGTGTGTGTCTGCAGGAGTGTGTGTGTGTGTGTGTGTGTGTGTGTGTGCGTGTAAACACCCGAGGAGTTTCTGCACCGTGTGTAAATTACTCATTTAGGAAAAGGTCAACATTTCTGCTGTCAGGTGTTTAAAAATAAGTTTTTCTTCCTGCGTTGTTTTTTAATTGTGTCTCTAAGCGATGGAACTCAGCGCAGACCGGGTTCATTTAACACTTCACTTCTTTTTCCTCTCTCCGTTGTTTTGAGACAAATTGTGTTGTGTCATGAGAAGTCAAGTGTGTTAAGAATAATTTATGTATTTTCATAGATAAACTTCAAAAGGTTTATGAGCCAGATTTCTCCAGTTTCTGTGGTTGCAGGTCCTGGTTTAGATTAATCAAGCTGTCAGGGGTGCATCAGCTGATGTATGTCCATGTGTCCTTGTGTGTTGTTCCGTGTGTTAGCTCATATATCTTCGTATTCTCGTCTACGTTTTGCGTGTTTATCTGCGCCCGCCTCAGCCCGTTCCCGCTGTGTTTTCTGCCCTTATCATCCCGCTGTAATGAGGGGCCCGGAGCCGTGGAGCAGGAAGGCGATCGGGAGCCGCCATGTTCCACCGAGCCTCTAATTGAAACGTTGAGAGTTGCCAGGTTCACCGTCGGGCCCCTCGGGTCCGGCTGTCGCTCGGCGCCACCTCCGCATCGGTGACAAACATTCAGAAGAGCGAGCGCTAGTCATGAACGATAAGCAGGTAATTGCCTGTAGGCCCGGATACGAATTAGGAGGAGCTGGTGCTGCAGCTTCATTGGACATGCTGCCAGGGGTTGTTTGTGCCAGAGTCGGGTCGGGGGGGGGGGGGGGGAGTGTGACAGCACAAACTGATGCACACACTCTGCAGTGAGAATGTCATCAGCTTAGTCTTATTTAACCTCTGGTTCCAGACTCTCTCCTTCACATTTCCATAGAGATGCAAGTTTCTCTTTAAAAAAATTGGTGCAAATGGACGGATCGGATTCCACGGCGCTCGCTGCCGGAGCCTGACCGGCCTGATGAGACCGCACATAGAGACACTCAGTCGCCTGCAGGAGGTTAGAAGCCGTCCCCACATCGTGGCGTCCGCCGCTGGCCTGGAAGGAAAGCAAAGGAAGGAAGACAACAGACCAGTCCTCCAACCTCCCGCTGTTCATCCCCCTCAAAACCTTTAGTGTTATTGTTATAGCTGCAATGAGTCTCGGCACGGAATACTGATGGTGCTACAAATTGACCAACTCGAGGATTTTAATATGACAGCTCGTCACATTATGGTGATGGGGCGGTGAAAGCAGGCAGCCGACTTGCAATATCATCTTTCCCTACTTGAAACGCACGCGTCCCTGTCGTCCGTCTGTCAGTCGTGTTGTCAGCGGCGTCCTGGATTCTCTCTCGGCTGGCTCGCCTCCCACTCCTGCTTCCTCCGGCTATAAAAAACAAGTCTGGGTGGAAGGAAATTGGTCCGAGGCGACAGTGTCAGACCCCGCTGCTGATTTTCCACGCTCCAAATATTGGCAGCCATTACATGTGTCCTCAGTGGTGTTTAGTGCCCATGCCTGAAATACTGACTTTCATCATGACATTTGCTGGGTGCACTCCAAATGCCCGGTGGCTGCCTGGTTTCTATGGAGATGTTGTAGCTCAGTGTGTTGCTTTGTAGAAGGACAACACACACACACACACACACACACACACACACACAGAGATTAAAACAGACAAAGTGAGACGGGGGGAAATAACATTGGTCATTAATCGTGCCGCCATTTCATTTATGTTTTTCCATTGTTAACTACCCGCTGCAAATGAATCAAATGCTCCGTGAATGTGCTTTTTATTCTGGCCTGAAATCAGAGAGTTCCAGTGAGTGAGCGTCAGACTTTGTTCAAACCTCAATCACCACAGGAAGCTCCATCAGGGCTTTTAATGTAGATACTGTTCTGCTGATATTTAAAAGTAGGCTCATTTGCACTTTGCAGGATTTTGGCGTTAGTTGGCTTTTGCTAAATACGTCAGAGAGTCAGGCCTCACAAAGATATTAAAAGCTTTCATGATATGTTCAGTTCATGGGAAAGTTGCGATTCATATCCACAGGTAATGTGACCTGTGGAGCAGGTGGTGGTGGTGGTGGTGCTGGTTCCAGGAGCTTCAGCCATCATTGAGTTTACAAGCAGTGATGACACGGCCGGTGAGCAGCACCACTCCATCGGGACAGACTGGACTCTGCAGTGAGGTGGACAGCAAGACCCACATGTTAAATATCTTTCTACAGACTTGGAGAGTTGAGTAGAAGAGTAGAAGAGAGATACAGGCGAACAGAACGCTTCCCTAATAACCTCAGATTGGTCTCCTCAGGTTTTGGTTTGGACATGTTCACGGTCTGAGAACAGCTTGTTGTTCGGAAGTCATCTGGCCATCGTAGAATAATTCAGAATCCAGGAACAGTTGTGTTTGCTTCATATCAGATGTTTGGGTTCATTTAACGACGTAGAATTCATCTCAGAACACACAAAGCTTCCTGAAAAGACACTCGTATAATCGTGCTGCTCCAGATGCCATCAAAAAGAGACGAGTCAGGTTTATTTATAGAGCATGTTAAGAACAACCAGAGTTGACTGAACAAGTGCTGCACAACAGACAGACACATATGGAAAGTACAATAATGAAACCAAAGGATAAAAAGGGAATAGATACAATTTTAGAATAATTAAAACGTGCGTCTTTAATTAAATATGTCTACGGAAGGGGAAGACTTAATTGTAAACTGTTCCCAGGATTTGATTCAAAGGCACCATTGCCCTTAGGAAGAGAAGTGATGTCTAAATAAGATTTATATCTTTGGCATCGGTCTCCAAGACCGGTGACAGCTCCTGGCAAGTGAAGGAATTCAGTTCAACGCTGAACTTCCAGCGTCTCTGCTTTATCGGCAAGTAAACATCAGTTTTGTGTGGAGCAGGAGCCAAAGTTTACATCCGTCCCCTTCGAGTAATTCCCCGACACAAGGCGTCGTTCATTTGCATTATGCGACCAAGCGGAAATAGGAAAGTGGCAGTTACACAGCGTGATCAGATCCATCAAGTCCACACAGTCCCTGGGTTTTCACTCTGGGGTTTATTATCTCGTTCCCGGGATCCTCAGGGTGCTGTCAATTGCCCCTAAATTATATGCTCCAGTCCTGCTTATATCAGTGAAATACAGGTTATCCTCCACGCAGCCATTTGCTATCTTTTCAGAGAAGAATTCGAAGAAGACGAAAAAATTGCTCTCCTGGGTGTAATCTCAGGGTGTTAGGAAGCTATTCAGTGAGTTTTTATCACATTTCATTTTATTATCACTTGTCACTGACCCTCATGTTGCTTCCAGTGATCAAAAAATGTACAGTAATTGTCATACTTGAGTCCCAGTTAAGTATGAATACAGGCTACAAGGAAACATTTTCCAAGAACAGAACTGAACAAAATATAGACAACAAATTAACTGTGGTCATAAATTAAAACTTTAAGTACACATTTGTTGATTCCCTTAATTCCTCTGCTACTTCAGTAATTATTAATTGAATAGATTGGACATTTTCTATGATGTTCTCTAATTCTGTATTAATCACTGTCTGGGATGTGGAGGAAATTGTCTCGTACAGTTATGCAGAATAATATCACTCCACAAATATCAAACTGTTATTAGTCATTGGGTAAGAAATACAGGGTCACGCTGCTTTGTCCTCTGATGAGATATTTTACTCTGCAGTCACGCTAACACACACAGAGCTATTCAGTTTGCACAGATAACCTGAGGTTGTGTTAAGTTTGGTTTAAATTGTGTGAACTTTAGCTTAATGTCATGTTTGTGTTGAATAAGCTTGAGGCTATGTTTGTGTTTGTGGCATTTTAAAGGGAAACGTAACCCAGTAAATGTCAGGTCAGTGGTTTAATGCTGCAGTGATGTTGACTCCAGTGTTTCCAGTTCACGTTATTAAACACAACACACTGCTGACCACCACTTTGAATGACCTTGGATGAAATTAGCAAAGAAATGCAATTTCAGTTTGTTCCAACATCAGGTTAAAAAAATAACTTGAACTCAGCTCAATTTCAAGTTTTTATTTGAGTCAATTAAAGGCTAAATTAAGTTTATAAAGTCTATAGATGAATTTGTTAAATCCCACTTGGGTTTTCAGTCCAATTTATTTGAAATAGCGATCGATAGATAGTTTGTTTGTCCCGAGGGAAATTTCTGTATTTTATCGGTATCAGCGAACTGAAACACCACAGTTTGCCGTATAGTGGGATTATTCTTTAATTTTTTTTATGTTGTGGCGGTAACATAGCAACATGTGTTTGTGTTGGGTTGTGTTGGGATTGGGGGGGGGGGCACACACTCTAGCGAGAGCAAACATTTTGGCTTTAATTAGTGAACCACATCTTAGAGCTTCGCTGATGTGTTTTTTTTTTGCCAACTGGGGACAAAGAACATGTTGAAAATCAATTTCATCACACTGGGAAGGTTTCTGCTCGGCGGCAGCAGAATGCATTAGAGAGCATTAGTGCATTAAGACCATTGAACGGGAGCTTTTCCCCCCTCGTGTTCAAACTGATGCACAAACAGACCCTGCCAACAATTTTCTATGAGGCTTAATAACATGTATTTTTAATTCATGTTTCCTCCAGGGCCACAACATGTTTCTATATATTTTTTTATATGTTACAATACATGTTTTGAGTGAGACCAGAGATGGGTAATTAGAGCTAGCGGATAAAAAAGCCTCTGGATCTAAACAAGATAGAGAGATGGCAGCGAGCATATTGATATTGTTCTATTTCCACGCCGGCGGGAACAAGCAGGTGACGTCTGGACCCGCAGAGACAAACACTTCCTCAGTTCCACCATTTAAATCTGAACACGTTGTTCGAATGCCAGCGCTTTCATCTCTGGGTTTCTGTAAAACAGTGCGTTCACCTTCTGTCTCCGTGCTTTAAGGCACAGAGATGAGTCGGGGGGGATTAGACAGGTGCCATATCGCTCTTCACCACACCTGCACTCAGGACCAATTACAGAAACTGAAAAAATGAAGGTTTTGGAGAACTTAACTCTGAAGACTCTACCCTGAGATTCTAACAGTGACTAACATGGGTTTCAAATGGGAAAGGAAAAGTGGTCTCCCATGAGAAAGTACTATTTTTGAATCCATCCGTCCATCCATACTTTTTAATTAATCAATTAAACACCAACCAATACTATAAATATAGAGTAGAACCAGTATTTCTTTATCTCTATTTTAATAACTGACTTCCCATTGGCTCACATCTCTTCTTACCAACCTCTCTCTCTCTCTCTCTCTCTCTCTCTCTCTCTCTCTCTCTCTCTCTCTCTCTCTCTCTCTCTCTCTCTCTCTCTCTCTCTCTCTCTCTCTCTCTCTCTGTCTCTCTCTCTCTCTCACAGAGCTGAACCGCAGCCTGAGAAAGTTTCCTCTGTGAGCCTTTCTCCCTCTGTGTTGACTGTGTGCAGATCACACTGGGGATGAACCCACACAGAACCTGTGCTGCATGTTAATGGGAATCTGCTTATTTCCGTTGTGGTGGAGAAAAACGACGGAAGCACAAATAAACATCTCGAATATTCGGAGGTTGTTGAGAAATAAACATTTTACCGCAGCTGGAGGAGACGAACACGGCAGAAAATACACTTTGATTTCTGAGATAATTTGGTGAAGCAATGCAGGAGCCTCCACATGTCAAACGTCACGCTTCCCATTAACCCTTAAATGCACCGAGTCCACCTTTTGTTCTCATTTGATATTATTTCAAAGACCGAGATTCTCTCCGTCCAAACCACACATCAGAACAGGGTCAGAGCTTTACCGCCCGGGGATCCTTCTTGGACAATAATCGCGTCTGAGACACCCAGCAGGTGCCTGAATAAACCTCTAATAGAGCAATTATTCTCAAACAAAAGGTGACCTCAGGCGTGACAACAGGCCCGGAAATCAATAAAGCTCCCAATTACCACCGGAGCACCGGGCCTATATTCGGTCTCCGGCCGCCAGCAATCCAGGAGGAGATCAGATTTCCAGGCAACCTCATTCCATGAGTACGTCTTTGAGATTGAGTCACCGAAATTTTACTCCCGGACTCTTTTCTTTGTCCGCGTTATTAATGCATAAATGATTCGGGGCCATTCTCAAGTGGTCCCGCTGATAACAGACCCTCCTCACGTGAAACATCCCACTTCCTCTTCCTCAGCAGGAATATTAAAGCCTCTCTCAGTAGCCAGTGGTTCTGATAAGAGTTCTTTCTCGTGTCAGCAAAGAATCCTCGAGTTAAAACTTGAAATCGATGTTGAGAGTGGACGACGGGCTCTTGGAAAACATTATTTGCATGTGTTTGACTCAGGCAGAACATGATTTCATTTCCTCCTCAGGGAAAGTGTTGCTGCCATTTCCAGGGACACGATGACACGTCAGGTTCTCATTTCATCACGTGTTATTCCACTGTGGGTGTCTCTGAATAGACACAACATCCCGAGAGTGGTCGAGCTGCATCCCCTCAGCTGCCGTAATGTTCTCCCGCCTCCTCCCTCCCTCCCTCCCTCCCTCACCCCTCACCCTCTCACCCCTGCTGCAGAGACAACATTGATTTTGAGAGAATGGTTTGTGGGCCGGCTGGTTGAACAAGCTATTAGAGCGCAGTACAAACCTTTTCTCTCAAGGTCATCGCCAAACTAAATTTGTTCTGGACTAAATCAGAAGTGCTGCGCTCGCTCCGAGGGGCGAGCGAGAGAGAGAGAGAGAGAGAGAGAGAAACCAGCACATCTGCAGGCAGAAGGTTTTCAGTGGGATTTCAGTTTCAGTATCAGGAGACACAGGTTGTATATAGAAAAAAATATTTACTTTTTCAGATGCACCCGTCCCAAAGTAAACATGTTTTTCATAATTCTGCTCTGCTCCTGTCATGATGGTCAGTAAACAGGGATGAGAGGATTCGATAGTTATCGACTCGCTCGCTGCAGAAGTGACCTAACTTTTTATACTCAGGACTTTGTGAACTTGTCTGCACGAAGGTCGACCAGTGCACTGTCGATACGAGACGTAACACACACAGACACACACACACACACACACACACACACACACACACACACACACACACACACACACACACATACACAGTTGTGACTGCAGAGATTTGAGTCAGTATACCAACAATCTTACTAAAAGCAGGAAGTAACATTCTGTCTTTTGTGTATGTCAGACTCAGCCTAATTAAAGAAAAGGTTAATTACACCTGAATGTCACAATCTGCCAACATCAATTTATCTTGTTCTTTATTGAACCACAGAAACTTCCTCAGAATACGAGGGTTTGAATCAATATGCAAACTCATATATGCTGCTGTTAGTAAAGCTGCATAGTTTTTGAATTCAATCTTTTAAGTGAATGTAAATGAGAGAAGGGCAATGGACACTAATTAACCCGTTAAATGAAACTTAACGACCACTGAGTTTCTCTTTTTGCTTCTGGTGTTAGACCCTTTCACGCTGTGAGCTGAACGCTGCTTCCATCTCCACCTTCAGATTCTTATTTCCTCGATGCAGCTACAGAGGCCGATGCACAGATTTCTCCTCTCTGAGACTCTGACGCTCTGGCAGGAGACACACCATCGACCTTTCTTTTCACTGTAGCTTGACAGGAGAGCAAACTGCTCCCGCTTGTCAGAGAGGAGAGCACTTTCTCTGCGCTATTTTCAGGTGGAGGCAGAGAGGTAGAGGGGGAAGGGAAAAGGAGGTGGAAGGCAGATAATGCATGTTTCTCCTTATTGAAAAATCAATAGAGCTTTGGTTGTTTTTCCCACATTTCCTCCTGATATTAAATTTTGAGAAAAATGCTGCATCACTCCCGATAAAACACTTTAGTTGTGGGGGTTTAATGGAACTTTTATTTGGGTTTTTGCGTAACTCGATTTTCTTCAGATATAAATCGTCATCCGTCTGCATCTGGTCCAGTCGACGGCTTCGCTGACATTTCTCCAGCTCTTGCGTCAGGGCTCATTAGCCGTGGCCCCCGGAGCAGGTCGGCAGGAGCCAGGTCACCTCCTCCTCCTCCTCCTCCTCCTCCTCCTCCTCCTCCTCCTCCACCTGAGGATTTGTTCAGGATCAGCGACCGGCTCATTGGACTCCCTCACTGGGGGCTGGTCGGGCGAGAATCATCCTTATTCCGATGAGTTCTCCTCACCAGTAATTGTGAAACTGAAGTGCCCGGCTCAAATTGAAATGTCAAGCTTTGAATCTGAAAAGGGGATTTGAAGAGAGGCTCTATTAATGTGGGCAGGGGGGCTGAGGTTTTGAGAGCGTATGATAATTATGACTGCTTGTAATTATCATCGCTGGTATGATGGGGTGCGAGGATGCAAGAAGCAAAGCCACAGGTTTTCTGACTGATTATCCATCTGCTTCATATGTGTGTTCGTCAGCAGAGTTGCACAACAACTCATTTCTTTAAGAGAGGGGAAGGGAAGGAGCACAACCTTAAGAAGAGATCTGTAAATCTGGATCTGGATCAGAGGGTCGATGCAGGAATTTGTTTTCTCTCCAACATTGTGAAAATGGAAATGTTTCAACATTTGAATAATTCATGGATCCTGATGATGGTGCAGATCCAAACAAACACCTGGGTCTATTGAATTTAAATGTGGGATGAGCTCCACATCTCATATGATAATTCCTTATTAGTCCCACTATGTGGAAATTTATTTGTATCATCATTATACCGTGGTCATTTAATATTTTCTGACACTTTACTGCACAGATTTTTACTGTACTGTTGTTCAAATTTGCATATATCTACATTGAAAAAGTTAAATCTACTTGCAAATCCAGACCTTGTGAATTTAAATGTTGTTTCATTAAGGACCTCGGCAGAGGAATGCATTCAAGTTCCAATATGCAAACTGCAGAGCCAATATAAATCTGAATTTTGTATTCAGGAAACTTTCCCTGCACATTATTTGCCTCCTTAACCTCCACATTTCTTCAATGTGCAACTTTTTTAAATTGCTTACTCCGTGAGTGAAAATCAATTCTGGAATCCAAACTGTCGACTCTGAGAAGCATTAATCTACATGTTGCTCTGCAAGTGTTCAAGGCTGCAGCGGGTTTGTGTTTCATACTTTCATCGAGGTATTATTCTCGTAAAAACATGTTTTTTTTTTACCGGTGCAGAGGAAGACTTATCAGAGAAAGAGAAAGAAAAGAATGTTGTTAGTTGCAGGAAAAAATAACTTTTTTCTTTGTGGTATCTGTAAGAGTTCTGCTCGTTATTCTCTCATCTTCCCCCCCGGTCGGTCAAGTTCATGCCCTGAGAACCGGGATGAGCGATCTACCTTCAAACAGCATGAGTCCTGAGATTGAGAGAAGCAGCATCTTTGAAACCTCTGCAGGCTCAGAGGCAGCAGACACATCCCGCGTTTATTACCAAGTCTGTTTTCCACCAGTTTTTCAGATTTTCAGGTTTATTTAGAAAAACCTGGAGATTTAACGCTGGGATATAGAAGCAGATAAAATGTGTTTAAGCCAAACAAACACTTCTGAAGTGAGAATATTTTCTTTTAAACACCAGCGTCCCTTTTTCACATTTTAAAGTTAAGTGACTTAAATGGAAAGTGTTTCTAGATTAAAAGCAATTAAAATGTCTTTCTACAAAGCAGTTTTCATTGTTAGTAAAAGAAAACACTATTCCCACACATCCTATTCTCTACTCGTGCACCAGGGATCCACAGGAACAATGTATTTAATCCAGCATCACTCTCACTGTCTCTTTATCTCTCTGATGGCAGACGTTTGTTTACTGTTCACTCGCCTACATCCATATCAGCGCTGGATTTACCTGCTGCCAATGCAAACCAAACATTTCCTCTGCACATTAAAACCTTGTAAAACACAGCAGGGGCTGGAGCAGTCGCAGGAAACGCAGCAGATTTATCGCCTCATCGAAAATATGTCAACAAAACGAAGATTCGGTGGCTCGATATGTGGGCATGCAGCTTGTTTCTGACATTTCTGAATCTTCAGAGATGTAACTGGCAGTATTGAGCAGTTAAGGGCTGAATATCATATTTCAATAGGTCAAACTGCAAATATATAGTCGTGCAGAGATATTTTAATACGCACCGTTTGCACATTGCACTGAGCTTAGCAACAAACCTTGGACACATCTCTCAGCAACAGGCAATTTGTCACAGGTATCAGGGATATTCATCCACCAGGAGACGGACCTGATCAATCTCCATGGAGACGTGAATCAAAAAAATAGTACAAAAAGGTGAATTAAAATCTCTTCTTAGAACTCACAGCTTTGAAAACAGTTTCCATTGGGACTTTTTCTTTCCTCCAAAACAGAAACAGTGCTGCAGATAATCCAGATCAACAGGGAAACAGTTTCTGACCTGGTTGAGTTTCTTTCCGGTGTCTTGGCAGCGCTCACTCACCCAGCGACGCCCTGCAGGTCGGCGGTTATGACCCGTTAATGAGGAGCCTGTTTCAGTAGCGTTCCACGAGTACCATGCGTAGGAACACATATGTTTCATAAAGTGCTTTCAGACAACATTAGCCGCCCTCTGGCAGCCCGAGCCGGGTCCTGTCTCATCTCGGGGACACCGGTGCAGAACCGTGTGAATGACTCTAACACACAGGGACAAATTAGCTCCGTACAAAGGGGCCGAGTGGAGATTTTATAGACTAACGGCTCAATGTAATGTAATGCATTCTGCACGAGGCTGCACTCACAGCTCAGTAACCAGGTAGAACCTCGCAGTGGAAACACACATTCTGCATTTCCCTTCATTTAAAGTTAATTTCACTACACGTTTGCTGCAAGCTGCATCCAATCAGAGCTCCTGTGATTTGCAGCTATAAGTAGCAGAGCGTGTTGAGCACCAGAGGCGGCCACTTACTAAACAAATACAGTCCTGATAAACCTCTTCAATTATGCAGGAGCCACTCTGACATGCAAAGCTCGTGCTGCCATTTTCGGCGTTAATAGCAGGAACGCTTGGGTCGCGGCAGCAGGTGGTGGGATGGGGGGGGAAGAGGGGGAATTATTTTGTGCGCCTTTGACAGCGTTGCCAGGGTGACGCAAGGAGAGGCCACGTAAACAAGGTAGACCGATGGGAGGAGGATATAGCCACATGTGCAGCCGGAAGAGAGTTGTGAATATCCTGATTTTACTTTCCCGCACAGATCTGCGGTCCCGGGTTAAACCAGGTGATAAAAGAAAAAGCCGTCTCTTAAATTCCAGACATGTTTCATCATAAGAGCGATTCAGCCCGACGTTATACCGGTGATGAGAGGCTGGAAAGTCTATTCCTTTCCCGTGATTGTTCATATTTTGCCGGAGAAGGCGTTAACATACCAGCGGGCCAGGATGCATTAGCCTGTGTAAACATCAACAGGAGCAGCAGCCTCTGTTTATTAGACCCCTGCGCCTGGAAGCAGTGGGTTGTGGGACATTTCATTTCGAGGAAGCGAGCGCGTCCGCCGGTGCATATTGTTTCCGCGGCGGCAATTTATTTCGCTGGAGTGGCACCACAAGTGTGCGTTATGGAATGAAGGCTGATAGATAAGAACAATGGGACAGATAGTTTTCAATTCTTAATGTTGCCGAAAGACACAGCAGTGGCGCCCGGGGCCGCGGTGAATACCAATCACTCCTGAGAGCCGGGCCCAGTGGAGTCTTCCCACCTGACTTTGCTCTCGTCCTCCCTCCCTCTGGTTTCTCTGTTTTCTTTCCCCGAACTCTCCTTCACACGAGTCTTCAGTGTTCGCAGCTGGAGACGAAGCAGTTTACGAGCTAACGTGAAGTCTAAGCATCTCCCAGTCACCTGTCCGCTCACCTGGGCTGTAAATACAGAGACGTTTCAGTCGCCTGAACCTTTTACAAACCTTGATGAAAGCGACAGATAAGAAAAATCCCAGATCATTGATTTTGTTACGGTCATGTTGGTTTTTGAAAGGCACATAGACGACCTAGTTTGTGGTTTAACCCTGAGGAGACTGTCCTCATACTAGTGTGATCATGAAGTGTCCTGGGTGAAATTTACTGATCGACCTTTGTCCACCGTCCCTTTTGTTTGAATGTTGGTCGGTTAGTTGTTATTATTTTTGTTTCTTTGTCAGATGGAAGACGCAAAAACCACTGAACAGATTTCTATAAAACTTGGGACACGGACCCAGAAATAATCTCATTTCAAGATAGTTTCAACAAACTCATGGAATAATTGATGGGATAAAAGGGTCCGGCTCAATTACAGGACTGAAAACTATATGTGTGTGTGCAGCATGATTGCATTGAATTGAGCTGGAGAACCTTGGAAGGGATGTGCACGCTATTTAGAACCTTCCTACTTCTGTGTTTTCTTTCCCCGGAACCTTGACAGAATAAAAGACAGAGAAAGAATCGTGGGAATCGAGAAGACGGAGATGAAACACAGGAAGTGAGTTGGTATTCGCCTTTGAACACGAGGACACAGCGACTTTCATTTAGACATCTCTGTGTGGGATGAGCTGCGTCCTTTAGAGGCCGGTCCTTTATGTGTCCAGTCCTGAGCGGATGATTGATAAAGACTCGTTTGGTTGAATATTCTCTGATGAAACATGTGGATTCAATTCGCTCAGACTCATTTACTCTTGGATTCCTTTGTTTCTCCGGCACCTGCTCAGCTGATGAGGCAGCGGCAGCTCAGTCTCCGCTGCCTCTGACAGAAGTTGACAGAAGAATTACCCACTAATGACAAATAGAACATTAAACTGTGTGTATTCTCTTCGTCATTAGGGTTTAATGAGTGTGTTACTTTTAGCCCAAACAGGAGAAAAATGGCATAATGATGTGTGAGGCAGGTTTCTGTGAGAAACTACGGAGGCTGTGCTTTTATATAATATCATTTTTGCACATGTCGCTTCATGGATTTCTGCAGATCTGCTTCAAGTTTCCACACGTGGCTTCAGATGCCTGACTAATGATATGATGGAACATGTACTGGTGCCACCTTTTGAATACACATCTGCCATTAATGCAGCGGGGACGTAACACTTCAGGACGAAGGATCGATTCTCCACCTGCAGATCCACGCCCCCTCCCCCCCCCCCCAGGAGTCATTTATCTTCCTGCGTGTAGCTCGTGACACTGATGCAGTTTAGAGATGAAGGTAAATCTCTGGAGTCATCTGGGCCACAGACACATTTCTCCGGGTACATTTTGTCTCGGCGTACAGGACGTGCAGACACACACACACACACACACACACACACACACACACACACACACACACACACACACTGCCACAGGGAGAGTGATGAAATGAGGAGAAACTCGGTGTTGTATTGTTCTCGTTTCCCGAAAGGAAGATTTTACGTGTTGAGAATGACGAATTACGGAAACGCCTCTTTTTCATCACTTGTTTGTCATAATCAGCAGAGCAGCAGCCAAGATCTTACTCTGTTTCCATAGTGACAAATGGGGAATAATTGGAAGTACATGTATTTAATTGCCGTCTCTATGCAGCAGAAATCATCTGTAAAGACCGTCTCTATCTCGAGTTGTTTGTTCGGTCGCGGTGAAGCAGATTTTCAGAAAAAAGAAAATAAAAACTTTCATCAAATGTAAATCAGGTCGTAGCGAAGCACAGTGAATCGTAAGAAACATCCCCACTGGTTTATCGGCACCTTGTTACGGCTCACGCTGGCTCCGGCTGTTCTATGTGATTTTCCAGAGATGTGATTTAGTGCAAACTCTGCAGAGGGAGGTCAGCCCTCGCAGCAACTCTCTAATGGACTGGAAGGGATTCACTCGCAAATCAAACAAACCAGACGGAAGAGGCTCCAGAACAACATGTGCACACACACACAAACACACACACAAACACACACAGACGCATATATACGCTGGCCAGTTGGAAATTAATTCTCCTGCTGTGTGTAACAAACAGGACAGCTTGCTTATGTTCAGCCCCTTCGCTGCGATAACAACAAGATTGTTCCAATGTGTTGGGATGCAGTCGCACGGCGTCGGTGATCTTTGACCCCGAGGAGCTCGGAGCAGGAGCAGGCAACACATCTGGAATATTTCATTCAAAGATAAAAAGTCTGGCTGGTCGGAGGGAAGGCATGAAAGAAAATCCATCTTCACTTGAAACTATTTAAACAATAGGAGAGGATTTGGATCTGAGATTAATCTGCTCCTATTTTTTGGCGGAATGGAGTCGGGAGGAGGAGGAGGATGAAAGAAGCCGGGATTCAGAATGTCTCTGTTTGAGGATTAGAATCTCTGCTCTGTTGGAATGAGCTGGAAATGAGACCTTTACTACTTATTCATACGGAGAAGTGAAAAGGAAGTCAGGGCCAGAATTAACATGATAGTTACAAGACCCAAGCAATATGAATATTTATAGAAAACCATTTTAAAAACTTATTCTGAAGCCAAAAGAAGCAAATGAATGAGCAGTGTCATATGGTCAACAGTATACACAGCAAAATCTGTAGTGTTGTTTTTTCAGTGTTAATATTTTTGAGTTGGTGGGTGTTGATTATGGATTTGTTTTAACACCACTAGTGTTAAAAAAGCTCTGCGAGCGTTGTCAATCAAGCGAGTTAAATGTTAACACCTGTGACTGAGTTAGATTCACTTCAGGTGGAGTTGATCATAACATATGGGAGGAGCTTCACCACAAATCTCTGCACCCAATGAACCATAACAAAATCCCTTGGCTCTCTTTATCAAGACAGGTGTGAGACTGACCCTCGCTCTCATTTTAGTGTTAAAAATACACTTTAATGAGTCATAAAATAACACTATGTATGTTAAAAATTAACTCTCATAGTGAAATAAAATAACACGATTTTAGTGTTAAAAATACACTTTAATGTGTCATAAAATAACACTATGTATGTTAAAAATTTACACTCACAGTGAAAGGGAATAACACAAATTAGAGTTAAAGGTGCACTTATGTGGTGTCATAAAATAACACCAAGGGTGTCAAATATTTATCACTGTTAAAGAGTTAAAATATTAACACTTTTCAAAGTGTAATTTTAACTCAGAATCCGTGATTATATAGACTCAGAAAAAGTGTTAAATTTAACACTCTGTGAGTTGAATTAACACTCCCGATTTTGCTGTGTAGAGGTGATAGAACCTAGCATTCTGTAACTCATTTACAAATTAAACCAGACTATAGAGTGCAGTTTGATTTTATTTTATGTCGTCAAGGGATCAGGAAGTAGAGCGGGTCGTCCGCTAACCACAAAGTCTTTGGTTCAACCCCCGGCACCTTCAACTTTATGAAACTCCCATCTATCTGTTATTTAATGTTTAGTGACAAACACCAAATTCTTAATCCTTTGGAAAAAATGTGACTTTCATATTTTCTTTTTGATTACACACATGATTTGTGCCAAATAACAACACGAGCAAAACAGTTTGAAACAACCTCATCTCTGTGAAGTGTCACATCCTTCAGCCTCAAGCAGCTTCTCTCATTTGAAGTCTTTAGAGATAAACGTGTTGACTAAATGCTTCCTGATGAACGTGTCCCTGCGGTCGCTGCTATCAGCCGCCGCGCTGCGACTCGCCGTGTATCAGATGGCGTGGGACCTCGCCGTGCTGCCACACGTCGGCTCTGACTATTTGATGATTTGCATCTGTTGTTAAGCAGCCTGCGTGCGACACAAGGTCACGGGTTTGATCCACTTAGTCGCCGACTTGTGTCAGTCGACAGCTCGCTGCGTCTGGCGTCTGTCAGAGTGTCGGCGAGCCTCTGAACCTCGGGCCTCTCTTGATGAGTGCACGACTTAAAAGCACATTTTATGAAAGTTAAACGCTCATTAAATTCTGCTGCTGCAACACATTTGATGTTGGAGGAAAATGAGTCTGTTCTTTGTGGCGGCGTGTTGCTCCTGTTCCCTCTCTGCAGCTCCACAACGCTTCCACCCTTCCTATAGCTCCTCCCCCTCACATCTCTCATCGGTGCATCGAGATGCAAACCTAAAGACAATGTGATATTTTTGGTAACGCTATTAACCGTCTCTATTGTATAATTAAACAGATGGAAATGTGCATGAGTGTAGAAAATCCGCCGACATGCACACAGGCTCTTAGATAACAGATCCTCTGCTGCGGCTTCAGTGTTTTTCATCGAGAAGCAGAATTAATGACCTGTACCATCTCTAATGCTGGAGCCCGGAGACATTATCATTTGATCCTCCGGGAGAAGACATGAAGCCCACACGTGCATGGAGGACATTATAGTTTGAGCTACTAAAGCGGAGAGAAGCCTTCTACTACGGTTCAGCCCATAAAGCTCACATCTTGCTCATGTTGTACAGAAAATCTGGGTTTTCTTCCTGTTTTCTCAAACACACTTTTCCTTTCTTTCGCCGTAATGATAATTAATTCATAAAAAGGGACAAGTTGGTTTGTAGTTGTGTGGGTGTGAACACGTGGTAGTGATTTAAAACAAAGAAAAACAAGGTGAAACAGTGTTGTTGTGAAGCTCAAAATAAAAAAAAAGGCTGATCCGGGCTTTACGTGCTGAACGCTCTGCAGCTGCATTCAGAACCAACTCTGGGGAATTTGATTTTCAGGGAAAAGCAACTTGTTTGGTTGCTGAGCTGCGACGTCGTCGGGATCAAGAGCAGGATGGAAAAAGAGCGATTTAACCGCCTGAACATGTGTTTTTTTGGTTTATTTCCGACCTCCTGTGGTGCAGCAGGGGTCGTGGTGAACACTCCAGGGTCAGTGAGGTCACGTCTGCACACATGGTGACACGAGCTCTCTGCTGCTCAACAAGAGCCACAGATTAAGTCTCCAGCAAAAGCCAAACAATAGTGCTTCATATTGTTCATATTGTGAAGATTAGCAGTTTAAAAAGTATTTTCCTAAACAATAGAAAGAATAAGAACTCCTGTGTACTCTCGACTTGGTGCAGAAAGGTTCACACCCGCTGCCTCTGAGCTCCTTCTGCTTCCATCACTTAGAGGAGAAAGAACCCGACCTGGTTCCTGTTGCCTCCTCCTCCTGCTCCTCCTGCACCTCCTCCTGCACCGGGGGTCGAGGAGCCGTGTGCTCGCTGTGACTTGTTGTGGTTCTGTATTTGTGTACTCGGGGAAACATTGGCGTGGCGTCAAGTCGTACACTCCCGGGGCTGAATCAACACTGATGATGTCTGTTCATGCTCTGCGGATTTAAACATGACAGCTCCCGAGGAGTCGAAAACACCGGGATCTTGTTTGTATTCGAGTTCGGGCCCTGGAATCCATCTTGTGTCCCTTTTTTTTTTCTATCTATCTGTCATATTTTGGTCACGCTTCAAGCTCTCCTGTCAGAGAACCCTCCTGCACCCCCCCCCCACCCCCCACCCCCCGCCTGTGTTATTTATTTACTGATTCTGCCAGCTCTGATCTCGCTCTCCTCATATCTGGTTTTATTCCTCATTCCTCCCCGCAGTCACTTGTAATCACCTCGTCGTCACTTCAGTGCAGAAGGTCTCGCTAATTAGTCCGATCATTACTGTAATTACAGATCACTGAGGCGTGATTGGGAAGGTCAGGCAAGGTCAGGCTGCCTCAGCCGGGCTGAAGGAGAGAGTCTTCTCGCCGGAGCCTAGAAACCAAGTTCCTGGTGGGGTTGCTGTTGCTGGTTAGATCATGTTTGTGTTTGTGTGGGTGGGTTTGTGTATAAACTTATATATGCTACTAACACTTGTATACATGTTTAACCCTGCGTGCGTGTTTTACTCTGATTTGACGAGGAAGCTTCAACCTGACTCTGCATTGATTGATAATTAGAGTTTCTTTATATCGCAATCGATTAGTTTGTCCCAATAAATATATAATCATTCAAACCCTCAAGTCTCTTCTCATATCTCTCATCTGGGACTCGATACGCTCGACACCCAACAGGATCTAGATCTTCTCAAGAACGCTGCTGAATCGTAGGAGCCTCAGAAAATGTTTCAAGATGGTTTCCAGTGTCGATTTGTTTCAACGCAGACCGATATGGAAATGTTGTTTTTGACCGACAGAAGCTTTTCCAGCTCCTCCAGCTCCTCTGAGCTTCTTCTGTGGTGAGCGCTGGACCGTCCGCTGAACGTTCTCTCTCCTCTGCGTTCAGAAGGTCGAGTGAAGACAGGTCTTTCACCTGGAAATGAGTCGCTCTGTGATTTGACGCCTCGCCGAGCACCTGCGTCACTTCTTGTGTAACAGATAATGGAACGGAACCGCATGGACCTTTTTGATGAGTCATGCCCGAGCCCATCCAGCTCGAGATCTGCTCCAGGGTTGTGTTGCTGTGCAGTTTGCATTTGTTTAAAATTCAGATACACACACACACACAGACAAATAAAAGATTGTTAAATGTAAGACGCTGCGGTGGAATCATGCCCAGCTTCCGATTGTGTTATCTTCAGAGCGGAGCCATTCCCATTGAACGCATCAAAAACAGTAATTGCTCAGCGTTGCGTGAGGATTTTTCTGTCTTTTCTTTTATTGCACTTTAAAAAGATTGAGCATCCCATTGTCGCGTGTAAGTAGTTGCTCTCCACGGAGCAGTTTCCCCCCCAATTCTGTCCCCGTCTTTGTGAATCCCACTCCGTCACTTACTGTATCAACAGCAGCTCTAATCAGCTGTGGGCTTCGTGCCACGCTCATAAAAAATGTATAGTTCCGGAGAGATGGCTCAGCAGAGAACGAGAGAAAGAAAAGGACAAGGAGGATCCATCAGACACATCATTGTGCTCCAGCCTTGAATCTCCTTTTAGTGTGTTAGATACTAAATTAGATGTTGTGCTCATAAGTGGCCTCGTTGTTGAGCTGTAACAAAGTTGAGTTTAGAGCTTTGTGCGTTTGTCGTTCCCGAGAGTTTCTCTGTTTCGTTAATCAAGTATCATCAAGTCACTGTCACATGAACATTAAGGAGGATTGTTGTGTTGGTGTGGTTTTTTCTCATGAGGGTTTGATGATTAGGAAAGTTTGAATTCTGCTTAATTAAAAGTCCATTAAAAAACTTCTTCCAGATACTTGGACGTGAACAATTAACATTTGAATCTGTACTCGGCAGCTTCTGGGAAATAGATGGTTCTCTGTCCCTTCAATCAAAGTTGACTATTAACTGATCCAATTAATGGTTATGACCTAAACCTGCAGTACAGAACTACAGAAGCATATCAGACGTCTAGGACCTGTAGCTTCTCTCCTCATAACTCAGTAATTATCGTTAACTTATCTTAAAGTTTCTGTTTTCAGACACCTTCGCCCACACAGGGAACAACTTGAATGCCTCCCGAACTTTCTGAGCCCTTTTTCTTTTTCCTCTTCATCTCCGCCCGAGGTCTTCTCCTTTGTGGCGGTCGCAGCTCGGCAGCTAACTAACTGGTTCCTGTTTTAATGAATGTGGATAATGGGCAGTGTGGTAAATAGGCCTGATTGCTCTTATCTCCGGGGCTAATGATGTCTTGGGCTCTTTTCAATTAAGGTGGAAGCAAGGTCACTTAAAGGTTTGCTTCATAGCCCAGACATGCAGCTTCATTAAAGCCTGAGTGTGTATTCATTAACGCTCCCGCCACAGGTCCCTGAAGCACATGCTCTGCTTCGTCTCTTTTCATCCTCCATAAACTAATTAAGAACTTATTAATTCCGCACAACAGTCTGGGCTTTGGATCCTTCCCTCAGAGTCCCCTCTCGGTCGTGGTTCTGGTTTATCTGTGTGCGTTCGCCACAACAACCACAGCTGAGGTCGGAAACCTTAAGGGAGGATTTGTGTTCAAAGCCAAGCGGGTGGTTTTTCATTTAGCGCTGAAATTACTCATTTGTTTCGCCATCATGCTTCTGTTGACAAAGAATTTTACGAGCAGAGACATGTAAGGGAGGTGCAGCACAATTCAAAAGAGCCTCAGTCATTTGCAGATCGGATTCCACAAGATATTGGAAACATTTGTTCGATAAATATTGTCTTTGCACGATGAATTACCATGATTTACGATAATTTAAACATTTTGTGACACTTAGTATAATCAGTGGTAATCTGGATAGTAAAATATGGATCCTATGCCTGTATTTATGCATTTCTTCTCACGTGACGTCTTTCCTTGATGATGAACGTGACTCGCTCGGCTCAGTTTGCTCCCGGCTCAAACCCATAGCTCATGGTTGTGATGCACTTTTGCTCCGGGTGTGAACAAGAAGCCTGAAGCTGAGTTTCTCCTGTTGTTCTCATTTCCTATCTCCCGCCGACGCTTCCTCCAGCACCATGCTCGTTCTTTTTTAATTCCGTTTGACTGCAATAAGTTCATTTGTTGTCAGACAAAAGGAGGAAAAAAAGAAAAGGCCTCAAGGTTGCTCATAACTCCGACTGCTTCTTCTCCCGGCTCCGTTTCCAAAGTGTGCAATTCACCGACGTGTCTCGGGCTCCATTTTTATCTGTCACATTCGTTTGCGGCTGATGGTCGCCGATGCTCGGCTCATTAAGAATTCCCCCCCTCCTCCTCCTCCTCTTCCTCCTCCTCCTCCTCCTCCTCCTCCTCCTCCTCCTCCTCCTCCTCCTCCTCCTCCTCCTCCTCCTCCTCCTCCTGCTGCTGGTGCCGCCGCTGGCACGTCTCCTTTTGAGCCGAGAGGCTGCGACTCTGCCTCACGTTCGTCCTTGACTGACACCCCCCCCACCCCCCCCTTTCCTTTCTTTTCATGAGTTTGCCATTTATACTTCCTCTGAATCCCTTTAGCTTCTTTATCGGAGCCCACATATTGTTCTTTTCAATTTCTCCGTCATTTTGTCCTCACATCGTCTCCGTGAATCGTCCCTGATTCCCTGTGGTTTTACTGTTTCTGACCATGTCTCTTCTCCTCCTCCTCTCTCTCGCTCTCGCCCTCTCTCTCTCTCTCTTTCTCTCTCTGTAGGAGCTGGTGGGCAGCAACCCTCCGCAGAGGAACTGGAAGGGAATAGCGATCGCCCTTCTTGTCATTCTGGTCATCTGCTCGCTGATCGTCACCTCCGTCATCCTGTTGACTCCAGGTACACGACACAGGCCGGGGTGGGAGGGGCCACACCACCATGCATCGCTCTGTTTACACGGCGATTATTATGCACTGACATGCCCATTAGGTTTCGCAATCAATCCGAGCAGGAACAATGCAAAGAGTAATGTGTGTTTGTGTCCTGGTCGGCTGGGCGCTCGGTCTGGGTCGGTATTTGCTGAGTCACCCACGGGAACGTCTCAGTTAACTTGGGCTCAGAGGGACTTGCTGAAGGTCATTAAACCTCATTGAAGTCAGCTTGTGCAACATTTCTTTCTTCCTAAGGGCAGCTCTCATCCGCCTCGTGCTCTTAGACCTTGAACTCTGCAGCCTTTTGGACGTCTCCGTTATTTTAGGTTTCATCTCAAAATGACCTTCAGGTTTTGTGTTTGCAGAATAACATTAAACTTTAATCGGAAAGTCATCTGTTTATATTCAGGCGCATCAAAAGTCCTTGGTGTAGTTTAATGTGCTGCCAGAACCAAATCAGTGAGCGTGAACTGTAACTCACTGACAACGACGTAAATCACCGTGTCCGTGTTTCTGAAATACAGCTTGTAGATGTCAGAGCTCGGTGGCAAAGCACGGGGAGAAGTTTTCAATAGCAATCCAAGGTTCTGTTTTCCTACATAATCCTGAGAGGTGTCGACAGGCGTCGGAGCCGGAGTGTCGCCGGCGTCGACCTCGGTGCAGCAGGTGTCGAAGCAGCGAGGATCAAACGCCTCGTCACCTCCTGGCCGACGCCCTTTTCCTGTCCTGTGGCGTTTGTTATGATGGACTTGAGCTGTTTAATGTGCCTTTTCCCAAACACGGCACACAGCGGGAGCTGGGCGTCAAACGGCGCCCGGGCAGGTGGCGTCTGCAGCTTGTACCTCGCTCTTATGTTTCCTGTCGTCGCATCAAAACCAAGAGTTGCCAAGTCTCGACAGGAGCCAAGTCTCTGCCTCAGCTCCGAGGTCTCCTGTAAAGTTCAGTGTTTTCCGGGGGAACGTGGTATTTAAGAAACATCTGGGATATTTTAAAATGTTTTCTTTCCGCGTCAAATCCATTTCAAGTTGCTGTGGATTAACTAGCTTGTGTTCAGCAGTAGAGATGAGCTTCAGGATGTTGCAGCTTTATGATTCACTCCTCAAGGACGCTCGGTTGTTTGTGGAAAGAGTTTATTTGACCCTTTCTTGAGATTGTTGTTTTCATGATGGACTGTTTTATTTTGTAGAGTTAAGTAAACGTTCATCCTCAAATACTCAGAGTACTTTGTGTATCTTTAACCTGATGTATTTCCTCAACTATGATAAATATTAGTTTCTTGAGTTTAGGTCTTTGGCGTCTTTTTTTATATAATTCAGACTCGGTCCCTCGATGAAAGTAAATCTTAACGAATGCTTCAACATTTTGGAACATAAAACTCGATCTCCTTCCTGTCACAAGTTAGATGAGACGACTCATCTCTTTCATGTCTGTAAATTAAACATGAAGCCACCAGTTAGCTCAGCCAGCAGGAAACAGGAAGTGAGACAGAGTCGAAGCCCGGATCCGGAGCTGAAGTGTTTTTATTTCATTCATTCATTAGGGCTGATTTAGGATTACTATGGAGGCTAGAGGTTATCGTTAAATCCCTTGTCAGCCCACAGCTTTCACACCTTCAGACCGAATATACTCGTACATAGACGGAGCAATGCTAAAGGCTCGCACGGAGACCACGGACTCTTTCTGATTTATGCTTTTCCGACGACCGTCCGTCTGAAAACAATTCACCGCCAAACAGTAGGTGGCGCAACGGAAGACAAGCTTGGAGAAGCCTACCTCACGAGTAATCAGAAGAAGTCCACGCTGTTTATTTACTTACTCCCCACTTCCCTCACACACAGTGTAGCTACGATGGCAACTAAATTAAATAAAGTGACACCCAGCAGGTCAAAATGCTGATGTAATCGTTTCTTAGCGCAGCGGTTCCCCGGTCTTGTTTCCGAACTGTGTTGCTAATCCCACAGCTTTAAGCTGCTTGAAGCTACATGTAGCTACACGGAGCTAGCTAGCTTCCCCCCCAGCTTCCAGACACAGTCAGCAGGGACTCCCGACACTAACTACTACCCAGTGTTTGCTTCTAACCTGACAGTATTGTAGAAACAGTGTCATGATAGAAGTGGAATTAAAGTCGTGACAGCGGGTTTTTGCACTGTTACCGCCGCAGTTAGCATGGTGGCTAGCCCGCTAGCCTAGCCCGCTAGCGCCGTTATGAAAGCTCGTTATGATAGGGTGACCAGATTTGAGTTTGTAAAAAAGAGGACACTTCGTCGCGGGGGGGAGGGGGTTGGCGTGGGGAGGTGTAGTGTATAGCATGCCGCACCATGAACATGTGAATGCATACAAATGTCACAAATGAAATGACAAAAATGACACAAATGACTATATGAACATCTATTTATTGAACTTTAACAAAAGTGCAAATGTAAAACAAATCTTTTTTGTGGCATTTAAATGTGTCAATAATGATAACAAATAAAACATTCTAAATAATAAATTCTTTATATGGCCACATATTAAAATAAGAAAATTAAGAAACTTTTCAGTCCTCCTCATATATTAAGGCAATAATGATAACAAATACAATATTCAAATAATAAATTCTTTATATGGCCACATATTAAAATAAGAAAATTAAGAAACTTTTCAGTCCTCCTCATATATATATCATACATATATGCCTAAACGTAAACTTACATTTACGTTTAGGCATGGCTGCAGATGTAATGTGCTGTTGTAAACAGCGCACGGAGTGGAAGCGGCAAGGTGCTCAATGTTGCCAGATTGGAAATGGCAAAGTAACGTTCCAAAGGCTCAAAATAGTCAGTGAAGGGGTCAGAACGTTACAATTATAACAATTTCTTACAATCAGCATCGAGCTCTTACTCATTCACTCTCATTTCTGTACTGTCTCCTGACAGCATGTGAGTGTGAATGTCAGCTTTGCTCATCGAGACTAGAGAATAATTCTAAAATAGATACAGTCCAATGTTAACATACAGTCCATGATCACGCTCTGGATTCTAATGAGGATTTAAATCCACTCCTTGACGGCTCCAAGATAATTTCTCAGTCTTTCATCTCAGCTGCTGAATCTCTAATTAGATGTTGAAGGTGAAAAACTGAATAGATGCTTTTACCTTTTTTCTTTTGTCGTCAACACACTAAGAAACTTTTCAGTCCTCCTCATATATTAAAGCAATAATGATAACAAATACAATATTCCAAATAATAAAATTGGTGTTGGGTATTTTTTTTTTAGTTCGTCCGTGAACTTACATTTACGTTTAGGCATGGCTGCAGATGTAATGTGCTGTTGTAAACAGCGCACGGAGTGGAAGCGGCAAGGTGCTCAATGTTGCCAGATTGGAAATGGCAAAGTAATGTTCCAAAGGCTCAAAATAGTCGTATTTGGAGGATAATTATCGTGGCTCTGGCAACCCTGAGATCGGTCCCCAATGACAGACTCTCTCTACAGTCAGCTCGCGCAAGAAGGTGTCCGAGAAAAAGAGGACGTCTGGTCACCCTAGTTATAACCGTATGTGACCGTGCACACATGCCGTCAGTGCTCTAACGAGCCACCGTCAGCCGGACAACTCTGCTGGCTTAACACACACGTCCCATTAATCGTAGAATCGTAGTTGTGTTTGGGTTTATTGTGACAGGGAAGGAAGCAGGAAGTTTGAGGTCCGGAAATGTGAAATCCGGAAATGACGTTGTACGGAAATGACGTCGTACGGAAATTATGTCGTTAGCGGACCAATCACAGCCAAGAGCTGTCCGTGGGGTCTCCGAAATATCCACGGATAGTTAGAAAAATCAGAGGTGCACGAAAAGCTCTCCGAGGCGCTCGGAGAAGGCGTTCCACGGCGGAGAGGGCGGTCTTATCTATCTGTAGCCGAAAAAACGGAGTAGCATAAATCGGCCTTAACTCTAGTTTCCATCAGGAAGTTTGGTGAATATAAAATACATTTTTATCATCGCCAGGTTTTCAAATTTCATATTTCACACACTTTCCATGACGATCTCCTCTGATGCATTTGGTGTTTTTCTCTTCTTCACTGTTGTCTCTCCTGGCTCCTGTCTCTGGGTGAGTCTCAGATGAATTCCTTCTTGAATGAAAGTGAACGAAAAATAATGAGCGACGGCAAGAAGGCCTTGATTCCCCGGCAGTGAAACCACAATCACAGGCGCAGCACCGATTTTTATATTCTCCGTTTTTTTTGTCCTTTTCACATAGTTGAATAAATCCTGTATGATAGAAAAAACCTCCAGTGTTGCTGCTGTAAATCAATCAGAGAAACGTTTGGTCTCTTATCCGTTTGAAAGAGACGAATTTGCAGAGCAGAAAATGTCTCAGGGCTGCGTCTCTGTCTCGTGGTATGAATATTTCAGATAATGTAACAAAGATTGAGCTTGATTTAAAAACACACACACACACAACGCGGATCCGTGCTCTGCGTTTCAGGAAAATAACTCAAGGGCTTAATTACATACAAATTAGTGCAAGGGTTTTTTAAAATGCTACAACCAGCAGTCAATCACAACAAGTCATTTTACTCTCATTACACTGCGAGGACAAATATTTTGGCAACTCCCGCCCCCCCCACCCGAGCAGCAGCAGCAGACTGCGGCAGTGCGGCTCGGCGGAGGAGATATGAGCTGGCGTGTTGTTTCCACTCGGTTAGGAGGGTTTGTTGATGGATGTTCCTCCGCCAGACGGGCCGGCCACTTTCTAACTGCTCCTGACAACCACTTTGTTCTCAGGAAAGAAAAAAAAAACAACAACGTGCACACGCAGACTCGCACACGCACACCAGTCGACTTTCCCTCCTCTGACAGGCGGCGTCTGCTGTAACTGATGGCTACAGGTTCCTAAGAGCCCGCTCTGCTCCATGCATCAGAACAACTAGGTCAGATGTTGGGTATCGGCAGCCGTGTGTTCGTCAGACGGACGGACGTCAGTGTGACTGACAGTGATGAAGCTAAACTGTGGCAGGACGGAGCGCCGGGGTAATTTGGTGCAGGTGAAAACAAACAGTCAGTTTATTGCACGAAAGCAGAATTCAGCTTCTTTAGATGCGTTCTCTCAATCTATGATTATCATTATTGTAGTTCTGATCATATTGGGGTTATGACATTGATTGTAGGTAATATTCCTATCCCTAAATAAATGGTTCTAACATTATGTAACGGGCTGGGTTTATGTTTATGTGTGATTTTGATGTTGTTCAGTAAAACTCTTAGTTTTTTGTATTGAATATTTATTTAAGCCTCGGAAGACACATTTAGGGATAAGACGCTCATTTACAATGGTGCCGAGGGTACAATAAAAAAGTTGATACATTAAAAGTGAATACATTGAATACATAGAAATGAAATAAATATGCATATATATATACAAAGTAATACAAGGTATAAAACAATTCGTCAATAAAATACTATGGCCAAGTCAACTAGCAGTTACAGTCATTGCAGGAGAAGTCAGCTGTACATGAGACCAGACAAGGAGTGTTCTGATGTCCTAAGGTCAGTGAAGGGGTCAGGGGTTGGACATGTGATTGTGTAGACTAATAGGATGGGTTCTTTTGTGAAGAGGCTCTCTCATTGGCTGGTTTTGCGGGGGGGTAGCGAGTCAAGGAGGAAGTGAGGTTGTTGTGATGAGTGCGAGTTACCGAGTGAAGCAAAAAGTGCACATGTTCGTGTAAAGGTTAAATAAAAGTTGTTAACGACGAAGAAGCTTCCTGTCCTCTCTAAGCGAGGACGTTACAATTATAACAATTTCTTACAGTCAGCATAGAGCTCTAACTCATTCACGCTTATTTCTGAACTCTCTCCTGACAGCATGTGAGTGTGAATGTCAGCTATACTCATCGAGACTGGAGAATAATTCTAAAATAGATACAGTCCAATGTTAACGTACAGTCCATGATCACGCTCTGGATTCTAATGAGGATTTAAATCCACTCCTTGACGGCTCCAAGATAATTTCTCAGTCTTTCATCTCAGCTGCTGAAGATCTAATTAGATGTTGAAAGTGAAAGACTGAATAGATGCTTTTACCTTTTTTCTTTTGTCGTCAAAACTTCAGACTTTCTGAGAACCACAATTATCGGTCAACCTGCCGGGTTCAGGAAACTTTGAAAAGGTTTGAAACTCCCTCTCATTGAGAAGAGGTCGTAGGACATTAGCATAAAGAGCTGAACAGGAAACGTATATTTTAATCATTGACAACTTCCTCTTTCCAGTAACT
This sequence comes from Limanda limanda, assembly GCF_963576545.1. Classification (NCBI taxonomy): domain Eukaryota; kingdom Metazoa; phylum Chordata; class Actinopteri; order Pleuronectiformes; family Pleuronectidae; genus Limanda; species Limanda limanda. The sequence goes on from NC_083655.1 coordinate 2,871,382, forward strand.
CATACTCTGTGTTCAGCCCGTGAATCTGCCAATCAGGCCTGATTATAAATGCAGAGTTTATCCCCTGTAAACCTCCACATCCGACGGAGAACGCTCTGGTACGTTTCCCCCCCGCAGCGGATTCACAGTCTGGTGACTCCGATAATCACACTGAAACTCCAGCGAAGCACCGAGCAGATGCCTTCAAAGGTGTTTTTGTCCCCGGTGATGAAATCGGAGAGGAAGTGAGGATCAGTCGATGTCTGTCCATCTGTTAGGCACAATACGACACACACTCACACACACATACACACACAGACACACACACACACACACACACACACACACACACACACACACACACACACACAAACCTTATTTGCGATGCAAGTGATTGTTCCGTTATTGCAATTTTAAAAACACTTTGGTTCAGGGATGCAAATTGTTTTTATTTCTCTGATTTTTGACACAAAAACAAAGGCTTCTCTTCTGTGATGCGTGTGACAGATATCTGCTCCGGCAGCGCTGCTCTGTTATCGACTCTGACAGGACGACGTGACAGGTGCAATATCATCGCCGTCCCTCAAAGAAGTTTTCAGACGTCTTGTTTTTTTAATGGAAAAAACAATTCTAATAAGAGCGTCTTGTTTTTAATGAAAAAAGCAGACAGTTATATTTTCCATTTCAGCCAAAACCAAGACTTTAAACTGTGACTAACTCTAATCAGACATTACTCTCAGGTGGCTGCAAGCGCTAAAACGATTTCATCTGTTGGTCCGGTGCTTTAAACGTGGCTGCCCTTCTGGAAAGTCGGGTAAAAAAATCTTCCCTCTGCAAACTTAAACGACTCAGTGGAGCACAAACCTCCTCCAAGGCCCATCAGGAGCCTTACATCAGTCAAGCTGCAACAAATTCACACACTTATAGATATCAGCTCCATTTAAATATACCAGATACCTGATTTATTTCCTGGGAAATCAGAATTTCTGAAAATTCAGACAGTTAAAGAAATCTGGATCGGCACCAGACTTTCTTTCTTGAGTTATACCAAGTCCCTCCACCAGGTTCTGTGGAAGTTCATTCAGTTGTTTTTGCATAACTTACAATCAAAGAGACAAATGAACCAACAAACAAACAGATGATAACATCACCTCCTCGGTGGAGCTAATAAACTCTTCTGTCGGAGAGATGAGCTCTGTGATGTGACATGAACTGGAAAACGAGACGCAAATGAATTAGTCGATGATTTAAAAGATAATTACGATGGTCTCTCAATATAATGGCTTTAATTAGACACCAACATTCAGACATTCCAGCTTCTGAAAATATGAGATTTTAATGCTTTTCTGTGCAGAATGAAGTAAAGAATTCGGCCCCTGTCTATGTGGCCGTCCAATCAGTGCCGACGGTAATTTTAATCACATTAAAGCAATAAATTCCACAGTGAGTTCTGAGCTGACGTTCAGACAAAACAAGTCATTCACCAACACTCTGGGAACGTGCTCTGGGAAACGCGTGTCAGACATATTCAAGTTTGAATGATTAATCAGTTCTTTAAAATCTGTGTAGATCTCATTCTCCGTGATCTGTCGTTAATATTTGAGAAACTCTGGAGCGAGGTCCCTGTCGTTGAATCATGAATTCTGCTGTTTGGTGTCGATTCTCTCGTGTGGGATCTCAGAATCCTCCGATCACAAGCGGTTGTTGAGATTTCACACTGAATTATTTATCAGTGTGTGATGTGACAAGAGGAAGATGTGTAGTGTTACTCTGTGTTGCCAGATTCTCTCTGAGAAACTCCTCTTCCTCTTCCTCCTGCTCCTCCTCCTCCTCCTCTCTTTCAATGACGGTTTCTCCAACAGCTGCTGCACCGAGATATAAATTAGAGGTTTTGATTACGGGAAAGATTCTTCTTGGTGCTGCAGCAGATGAAAGATGCAGAAAATAAAGTGTTGAATCCTGGTTTGATCATTTGTTGTGAGTGATTTTAAATAAAGATTGTTTAGCTGTTCTTCTTTGACCGCTGCTACATTGAATGATCTGCAAAGCTTAAAGTAATTGTGTTGTGTTTTTACACGATTTACTACAATCACATCTACTTGACATCACTACTACTTTAATTATTTATCTTTCAGATTTAATTATGCTTCCACGGCAACAGCCAGTGGCCAGAGGCAATTTGTTGTGAACATGCTCATTTAAAAAACGCCATGAGGCTGAGTAGATTTCAATGGTCAAAGGTTAAAGGTCACAGTGACCTAATTTGTAGGTTTGTAGACTGAAATCTTCCTTTTCTTACTGAGAATGACCTGTTTCCATCTCAAACATTAGTCAGAGGCAGAGTTTATTGTTCGGCGTCGACCTTACACTGTGCCCTATAGAGATAAAAGTAAATTGAATTGAACTACATAACCAGGTAATGATACCACAAGCTTATCATAGCTTTTATAGAAGTCAGGCTGAAAGTATCTGAAAACCTTTTTCCTCAGTCTGAGAACCTAAAGTGCTGCAGGATTTTTAAATAAATATGTCGGCTGTGTAGTGCAGGTAAATCATCGTCGGCTAAAACATGTAAAATGGGCTGTGATTGCTCGGCAGCAGCGTGTCTCTGCCGCTGAAGCCACGCAGCGGGTCATGAAACCTTATGGATCCTCACACTCGTCTAAAAGCTTTTTCTTTCTTCAGGGTCTCAATAGACGGTGTCAGTTCCACATAATGATCGGCCCGCTGATAGCTCCGGCTTCACAGCGCTGCAAAGAGAAAAGTTTTAAAGAAACACTCAGTCCTGGCCTTTCTTTTGTTGAACACCATTATTTGAGTCGAGCTCTCTCTCTCTCTCTCGCTCTCGTCCATTTTTTGTAAGTTGCTTTAAAACTTTAAAACATGTTTTCTTCTTCCGATGACTCATTCGTTATTCTACTCCTAAAAGAATTCAATGTGCTTTGTGACCAAGACCTTGAGGTCATTGTATCGAAACACGTCTTCAGACCACTTGTTACTTCGGCCTTTTCTCACTCGTGTAAAGTCGGGCCCTGTGTTTACAGATGAAGGTAATAACCTCTTGCAGTTCGACTTCACGCACTCACCGTCGTGTTTGAAATGCTGAAGAGAAGCTGAAGGATGTTATCGGTGTTCTGAGGACTGAGACGTAAATAAACACAATGAACAGATTTCTGGTTCACGTCTGACTCTTCACACCCAAACAAACACTTTAAGAGAAGCAGCTCCTTTCACCTCACTTCATACTGGACTCTGCCATCTGGGTTTATTCACAGGGGCCGACCACATGCACTCACATGCACTCACATGCACACACACACATGCATATGCATCTGGACAGGCTACTAAAAGCAGCTCAGATGAAGTATGTGCTCACGTAGTTCAGGACGCTGCTGCATCTTTGTATTGAAAATTGTATTTATGACTTATACAGGTTAGAAAGAGTCACTTTTTTAAAGTAGTAGATTGGAAACTCTAGGACCATTAATTCTTTGGGTATAAAGCAATTTTCTGTCTTTAGTTTTCGATAAATTATGAACCGTACAGGCCTCAGTGAGATTCAAGATTTCATTCTAAGTCCTAAGATGGTTTTCATTGTTTATACGGACCATGAAAACCCCCAATAAAAGGAAGAATTAATGAATACAAGCCTGTGTATATATAACCTTTGAATAATTGACCTACTAGATGCATTCATCCTAGTTTAAAAAGCAGCGTGCATGTCTAACACCAGAGGAGTGGGAGTTCTAAACAGACTAATAAACAGATGTATGTTGTCATCACGGCCGGGGCTTGTTCTTGCTGCCATCTGTGTGTGCAGCCTCTGAACATGGCTTGTAGCTGTCATGAATATATGTGTTTTATTTTTCTGCTGTTTACTTGAAAATGGAATTTAATAACCTTGGTTACCACGAAAATATTCCTCCCATTCAAACATCACGCAGCGCCGCCTGTTGCGTTCTTTTCCTTTTCATTGCTCTGTTTTTATCTTTATTCTTCTCTTGTGTGTGTGTGTGTGTGTGTGTGTGTGTGTGTGTGTGTGTGTGTGTGTGTGTGTGTGTGTGTGTGTGTGTGTCTATAGGTTTGTACTAAAAACACAGAATATGCTTTCATACGACTGCAGGTGAAGAGAATGTTTTCTCACCCACAGAATGACAGCTAGACGGGATAAGCAGAGGGATTAAACATCACACATTAGAAAAACAATCTAAAATATCACATGACTGATCCCCGTGGAAACCAGCGTGTCCGTCAGACACTGAAACCGTCAAAGTCACAGTTAAATCATTGCAGAGATGTAACTTCAAATTGAGTTTGCCCGTCGTGTATATTGCATCTTTGCTTTCTATCGTCCAATCACGTGCGCGGAGGTGAAATGAGTCACGGAGCAGGAGCTGATGTGATGAGCATTGATGGATGAAATTAAGCTGAAATGAATTGCAGGATGCGTCTGCTGTAAATATGCACGATGATCAGAAGATGCACGAGTCTTAATCAAAGGCCTCGGGGAGGTTATTCTGCTGCTGCTCCATTTTTCATCTCTTTTTTATTATTCCTGCCTCAGCTTTTTATTCTCTGAAAGGTGAACAGTCTCAGACCTGCAGGAGAAAAAGTTAAGATGCGGCTGCAGATCAAAAGGTGTTGAGAGAACATTATGTATTCCCTCAGTTTTATCTTGACACCTTGTTTTTTTCTTTATGGCTCAGACTCAAATATTTTTATATTTTCAAACTTTATAGATGTATGTGCTATCCACAGAAGTTGAGACGACAGTAAACAATAGCAGGAGGAAAAGCAGAGGAAGCAACTGCAGGATTTCTGCAGTCTTCTCCTCCGACAATATAACAATATATAACATTATATAACAATAACCATAATGATATTCTAGCAGCAACGATATTAAGGAAGTGAAATAGTTGATTCATTTTCTTCATTCAAGCCTAAATACTAATTTCTATGGACTTTATTCATAACAGTTAGCGAATACAATCGCTGAATTGACAACATGCAGATGACAGCCGTCTACAAACCAACGTTTAAACTATTGTTTCATATAAATTGCCGAAAACTTGCTTTCTGAGTTTTATGTTGTCGCTGCACACAGAGTTGCTGAGTTCTCTGTTTGTTTCTTTGCAGGTGAGGACGACCGTCTGGCTCTCAAGGGCAAGGTGACGGTGGGAGACCTGTTCAGGAAAGACTTCAAGGTCCACGACCCCAGCGCCAAATGGATCAGCAGTAAGTCATAATCCTGTTGAACATTATAAATGGTGCCAGGCTGTTTTAAAGGATTCTTACAGGAGCTCCTTTTATTGGTTGTGGGGAAAGCAAAAACAAGACTGTACAGATATTTGACAAATACTTGTTGAAGAAGTACTTCATAACTAAGTATTTCAGAGCTTGGATGAGATGACGTTGTTAAATTCACTCAGTGCATCTTAAATATGATTAAACAGGCACATCTGCAGCATCACTATGATCCGATTGGACAGTTAATGTCCTCGTTTCTACTTCTGGACCAATCAGAGTCAGGAGGAAGTAGAACGCAGGTAACTCTGAGGAGGGTTTGACATCAGATGTGTTTAAGATACAAAGGAGCAGATGTAACACAAACAAAGCACACACAAAAAAAAAACAGTGACAACACTAAGCTACAGAGTCAGTGTGTTCCAGCGCCTCAGGAAACAGGAGCTGAGCTGTGTGAGGAATACAGAGTGACCCAACACAAATAATACACATCCAGGGAGTCCACAGTTCAGCCTCTACAGCAGCTACGATTCCAGTTATTACACCTGGAGAAAGCGTTTCCTCTAATTTCATATTTCTGCTTTTTGCTTCATAGCAAATGGCAAATAATGTGTGTAACTATGAATCACACTGCAAAGCCGGGAATACACAACATGATTTTACAGATTTTTTTACATGATTTCTGAGGAGATCAAAGGAATCTGAATCACACATAACAACAGTTGAGAGATATTCGGAGATGCAGCTTTTCTAAACTAAACTCCCAAGTCAGAGAAGCTAGTTCAGTAAACGTCTTTAGAGGAAAACCTAAAACATTTCGCCTTTACAAACAAACTGCGACTTCTTCTTTGAATGAAACACCGAGCTGGTTCCAGACGAGCCAACACAACGTGAGTCGTGTGTGAGTCGTGTGTGAGTCCAGTGTGAGTCGAGTGTGAGTCGAGTGTGAGTCGAGTGTGAGTCGTGTGTGAGTCGAGTGTGAGTCGAGTGTGAGTCGAGCGTGAGTCCAGTGTGAGTCGAGTGTGAGTCCAGTGTGAGTCGAGTGTGAGTCGTGTGTGAGTCCAGTGTGAGTCGTGTGTGAGTCCAGTGTGAGTCCAGTGTGAGTCCAGTGTGAGTCCAGTGTGAGTCGTGTGTGAGTCCAGTGTGAGTCGTGTGTGAGTCGAGTGTGAGTCGTGTGTGAGTCGTGTGTGAGTCCAGTGTGAGTCCAGTGTGAGTCGTGTGTGAGTCCAGTGTGAGTCCAGTGTGAGCAGGTGAATCCTGAGCTTCAGTTTTCCCTCACACACGTTTCCCTCTCTCAGTCTGAGGTGGAATTCACCAACATTTTCTAAAGTCCCTCAGTGTTTGAGCAGCTTAATCCAACCGGCAGCAAACCAAACATTTACTGAAACAATCAGAGTTGTTTGTTCTTCACTTTCTTCTTCCTCTTCTTTGTTTTTTGTGCACCATCCGTCTCCCTTGTTGTGTGTTGTGTGTTTGTGTGTCCTTGCTGTGAGACACTCCTCCCTGTGATGTAATCCACATGCTTCAATAGTCGCCCAATTACCTGTGACCACAACCCTCGTTTTCCTTTGATCAACGACTGTGTGTTGTTGCTGCCGCTACACTATCCTTACAATCCATCACCATCAATTTCGGATTGCTTATTTTTTTTTAAACCGCGGGGTAACAGCGTAAACAGCGGTAGCTCCGCGGGGGGGGGCCGATGAGAGAGAATTCTACTAAAGGTAAATAAATAACAACAACAACAGCGACTCGATACAGCTTCTCACGTCTGAGCTGCACTGAGGAGAACCATCACGGCTCTGAGATGTGAGGAACATGTGCAGCTGAAGGATTAATGAGCTGGACTTGCTCTCCTCTCTCGTGCCTGACGAAGCTGTCTCCTCCAATCACGGGCGTCTAAGACGGCTCCTGGAAGCGGAGCAGCTGTTAAACCTCCGACTCAAATCCTGGAAATTGCGAAAAAACCCTTCCCCTCTGTGATTGCTTCTAATCAGAAAAGCTGAAAACCTGCATTTATTCCATTAGCGAGTGGAAGATGCGGCTCCTCTGGATCCCGGATGATGAGCCGAGGATCCGTTCCGGCTGACTCCAGTGTTTGTGTTGGATGCAGGTTCACATATGTGCTGGAGGAGGAGGCGTCTCTCGTGTGGAGGATGTGTTGCCGTTTCAAGCTGTGACCCACAGGAAGTTGTAAACAAATCGATCGCGCTTGAACGAGCGTCGGCAAATATCTACAACAGTGGGAGCGCTGTACACATCTGGAAGACAACATCTGTTCTGCACTTGTAATGAGAAGCGAAAAACTAGCAGTTGAATGATTTGAAATCGTGTTAATTAGATAGAATTAATTGTGCCTGTTTTCTTGCTCAACAATCCCTGAACCTGAGAGTGTGAAATCTAAATGCACAAAGACAAGGAGGCGCTTTGTAAGAATCCATACAGAAGCCAACAAGACTCTTTCATCTCCTCCTAGTGAATCATTAGACCCCGCTGACGAAGAGGAGGAGGAGGAGGAGGAGGAAGAAGAGGAAAGAGAGACGAAGAGAGTTGATTATTTCATCCTCGTTAGTTTGTTATTTTTACTCGACCCCTGGGTTTCAGGACTGTCCGCAGGTTTTTTCAATAATGGCTTCCCTGATCGGGGGGGCAGTAATTGAATTTATTTTTTTTCCAAACCTAATTGAGCCCAGTTTGATGTTTTCTCTTCCCAAGGTTCTCTCCACCTATCAATCAGTTCCCTGGACTGAATAGAACCTCTCAAATCCTTACTGGTTACATTAGGTTATTTTTACAGAGAAAAATTGCCTCCTCATGTCGAAACAGAATTAACTTAAATTTATTCTGCACTTATCTCGAGGGAGCTTTTTATCTGCTGCTCACTAAGTTGTCCAGGACTGAGATCTCTGCTCCTGCAGCCGATGTATCGGGATTTAAAGGAATTTATTGGTTTAGTGCAACTTGGGACTTTTGCCCATGGATCAATATAAAGATTTTTATTAATGGTTTCCCAACTGTGGGTAAGAGACCCCTGGGTGTCCATGAGAGGCCAGTGGGGGAAGGTTAGTGATGTCCAGAAATCAAGTAAGATTTGAACTGCAGACAATTAATTATAATTGTTATAAACAGGTACCAAAGTCTTTTATATGCAGTTTCCAAAAAACAAGCATTCTTTGTCAATTTGCAGAACAATGGATTTATGATTCAGACAGAGGAGGAACAATCGTTCCTGATGTAATAAATATCACACATTATACATATTGTTAATATCTGAAGCAGTTGTAGTAAAGTCGTGTTTTCACTCTATCAACTTTACCCTCAGGATCTGTTTTCTGATCATGTTCTGACTCCATCACCTGAACTCTCCCTGGTTATGGAATTGCACCGTTAGCAGACGCCACTGAAATCTCACCCTCGCCCGTTTTAACCCCTCGTCCGCTCCATCGGAATCGAACTGTCGCTGGGTCTACATGGTTCTCCCTACCGAGGTGAAGTTCCCCCCCGCGGGACTCGGTGCAGCTGCTGGCGATGGTAATGACCACATTCCTCTCGCCCGCCGCTCCTCGCTGCCTCTCGATCTGCTGAGGTTTGTTAAATCCGGCGAGCGGGAGAGCGATTGGAGAAGCGCTCGACCGTTTGGGACGATCCGGAAAGTGTCACCGTCGTGACTTTGATCCGAGTGAAGCGGGTTCATCCTGTCGCAGAGTTACCTTCGTTTCCTAGTGACGCACAACCTGTCATGTTTAATGTTGGTGTGGAGCGAATCACTCAGGAGAAGAAGAGTCACTCGCTCGCTCTCTTATTGACTTTTCATGGCTCGGCTCCCGCGACACAACATGAGTAATGATGTGAGAGTCATGCGACGGCTTTTTTATTTAATATGACACATATCAAATGAGCCCATTTACACGCCGTTAAGTATCCAGTGTTCATTTTGTGTCACAGACAATCAGCCGGTGACAGTACACGAGGCGGCAGGTGGAAAAATCCTCGTCTCCAGCCCCTCCCATTTCCTGTTTTTTGCAGCATCAGTAGGAGACGTGATTTTTTTTTAATCTGAGAAGACGTTTCGTGGCACAAACTCAAATCTTTGCTTCTTTTTCAGCGACTCGTCTTTTGACAGGAACAAGCTGTCACAATACAGCGATGCTGCTCAGGATCTTAATCCCATCGGGGACGGGAGCGGACGAGAAAAGCATCTGATGCAGAACTTAAGAGCAGAGAGAGACTTTCGAGTTATTCGGTTGCTTCAGTGCGTCTCCTGATAGATTCAGAAGTCTCCCAGCTCCTCGGCTGAGAACATCAAGCGCACATCAGAGGAGCCGGATATCGGCTTTGATCCAAGTTTTCCAGCAACAAAACTTGCGACGAAGGAACAAAAAATAAAAAACATGCTATTTCAGTCCTTTTTGTCCACTTTAAGAATAGGTAAATGAGATTATTTCTTCCTTCCTGTGACAAAGAGAAGCTTTCATGATCCTGGTCCTGATTACTGTATTGTGTCGCTTCCTTTCATACAGGAGCAACGCGCTGTTCTACATTATACACAATTCTTAGAAGAAACCCTTTGAAAGTAGAGACCAAATTGGACTAATTTTCACAACCTCAGCTCCACGTCTAAGATGAAGAGCTGTTCTTCGATGATAGGAATGATGTCGGACTTTTATATCTTATATATAACTTCTATGAGCAGGAAGTAGATGGAGATGGAAACCTGAGTGGAAAACATTACTTTATAAGGTCCTGAGGTTATGAAATGTCCTGACTGCTGTATTTTGTTATTACTACAACATCATGCTGGTTCTTTTATTATGTCAACAAACTGAATCTACTAAAGTCTGATATGCATCGAGACAAGTTTACTGCAGCTCAGAGCCTCACCAATATTTTGTAGATTTTGATACCAATGGCCAATATACTTTTAATGGACATATGCTGTATTTTTGTAGATTGTTATTTTGCTTCTATGCCGTAAACTGTTATGAGCCGTTACTCAATCTGAAAAATTCAAGTAGGGTCAAGATCACAACCTGAAGAGAAAAACATAACTTAACCAATAAGCTTGGGAGGCGACATTAGCTAAATTTGAAATACTTCTAAAATACGAGTATAAGAAAGAGAGAATGTGCAGAAGAAGAAGAAGAGAGGGAAGGAGGGAAGGTAAACAAAGCAGGTGAGGCAGATGAGAGGGGAAGAGGAAAAGTGAGAAATAACAAAGTAGCTTTTATAATATTTAGCTGAAATATCTTGAATCAAGGAAAGATGAGCTTGTTTTTTTGCAGACGAGATGAACAAAAGATCCCGAAATCAAACGAAACAACACAAAGTGTCGGATGATGTGTCGGCACCAGAAGAAAAACTTTCTATTGATATTTTCTTTGGAACCTGTGGATACTTCAGTTCAGATACAAGTTGACAAAATCATTTTTCATTTAAGTTGTTGTGTTCACCACCTAATCAGTTTTTTTTTGGCCTATTCTCTAGATTTCCAGTATAACAGCAGCAGCAGCAGTTGTCGTACTCGTGGTATTTCCATGAATCTAGCAATTTATTTTAGTCTCACAGAAGAGCAGCGAGTAAATCTCGTTGAAAAGCTCCACTTGTGCCGTCTTGTTTCTGCCTGAAGGAGGAGAGACGACCGAGGTGGTTAATTAGCAGCGGAAGTAACACAACCCACCCACGCACACGCACAAAAAACAGACATATAACACACACACACACACACACACACACAAACTGTGGGTTTTCTTTGTTTTGTTCTCTTCTCAGCAGCTACAACTAATCCTAATTACTTTATTCAGGCTCTTTGTTTGTCATATACATGTTTCGGTGCTTCCACAGTTCTCTACGCAGAATGTTGAAGCAGCGCTGATGCACTTAATGAACGGTGGCGTGTTCCCGAAGCAGCACATGCTCCGACACACACTACGTCCAGCTGGCGTATCGACAAAACCCGCGTCCCCACAACGGCCGCTGCACACGGCGTCCACATCCGATCCGTGAAATTGACTTACAGTGCTTTGAATTCACTTTAGCCGCCTTATCACAGAGAATTCATAGCTTAGCTGTGTTTTGTTTGGCTCAACAAGAGAAGCTGCCGGCGTTTCCTCAGTCAGCGCAAGAGGCCCAGGCGGAGGATTTGGGTACAGAAATACATGAACGTCATTTTCTGCAGAATTCAAATGCAAATTTCATGAGCTTGTGGACCTTGAATCATAAATAATTAGCAGAAGTCGCTCACTTTCATGTAAGATATATGAAAGTATTTGACCAGGGACCTTTTAGAAAGTAAAAATACACAAAACACAAGAGCCCGGTCACTGCTATGATGTTTACTGTCATGATTATTGTTGTTGTGATATGTTTTATACAAGGATCAGGCTGATTTGAACAGATATAACTCTATGATGCTGTTCCGGCTGTGGACTCGACAGAGCTTCTGGATTTATGACGAGCGTGTGGTCGCAGGCGGATGCTGATGGAATGATTGTCACCTCCGAGGCATGAAAGTCAAATCAGTCGCGCCAAGTCGCTCTCGGGATTAATTGCAGTCGAGGTTCCAGGTCCCCGAAAAAAAAAAAAAAAGCATCAGCAGCTTATAGCGAGTTGATGGAGGGTTTGTGAAAGCGCTCGCCCGCTCCCCCTGGGAGTCGTCTTGGAAGAAAGATGGAGTTGGATGAACAGTTGGTGAGTTTTTGAGGACTTAATGTTCTTCAGTGAGCTGCTCTCACATCCAGGCAATATACTTGAAAGGATATTCCGTGCAGCGCGGTTATAATTTATTTCGTTCCGTGTTTTTAATTACAGATCGGGAACATTTTATCTCCTCTAAATGAGAAACATGATGCTGAACTTGAGGTTTATGTTGCCAATATTGTGAAATTAGAGTTTGTTCATTGCATTACGGTGGAATAAAAACACCCAGATTACTTTTAAAACAACTGCTTCCTATCGGGCTCACGCGACAGATGTTGTCGTGGCATATTTAAAGGTTGGGCTCGTTTGAAGCTTCTTTAATGGAGCCGTGTTGCCGGGGCATAAACTTTTACTCTGCAGATCTTGGCTCAGTTCCTTTGTTGCATCATTACCTCGTGCAGCAAGTTTCTCTTTCTCCTCAGGTTTTGGTGCTGGCTGTTTGTTACACCACGTCCATTCAGGTGGTGATAATCATTTGCTCTATTGTGCTAATGTTTGTTTGAATTCATATAAGCTGATGTATCTTTTTATTACTTAAAGCAACACTATGCAACTCTTTTTACAGTGAAATAGCAGCTTATTTTTATAATGTGAATTTGGAAAGTGTTTTGCACTTTTAATGGATATTTTAACGGTTATTATGTAAATTGCAAGTTCCAATTTCCCTTAGCAAGACATAATCTATCTTCTCATCGTCATTTCTGGCTATTTAAAGTAAAAAGTAAAGGTTTTAGCACCTTTTAGAAAGCAGCACTGTTTTAAAAGTATTGATCAAGCAGCTGTAGTGGGAAAAAAAAAACCAGACTGATTCCCACTCTTCACCCTGAAGAACATAAGGAAACTTTGCATCATATGTTTATGAAATCTACATGAAGAATGAACTAGATCATGTTGGCTGTAGCTCCTTGTGGTACCATGTCTTGGACGGCAGGTTCATACTTGCTCATTTGGTTGCTCTGCTGCTCATAAATCACGTCGGTCAGAAGTAGAATTCAAATTCCTCGGTGCTGTGGAAACAGCAGAGAAAGCCTCACAGCTGCATTATGAGAAATCCTCCTCCGAGAGCCTGAACAATCAAAATAAATTACCAGAAATATAAGAGGGGCAAGATTTTTAATTAAAACTCGTATTGTCATATTTTACAAACCTATTTTACAGCTTATCTAATTCAAATGGTGGCAGAGATTTAAGAGTTTATTACCAGAGTGGAAACGTCATTTTATTTCGCCACCAACAGATTTCGCCACAATTCTCCGCCAGCAGCTTCTGTCTCTTCTTATCAGACCGCTCATCATCAGCAGCCGTGGGCGTGGACAAACGACCTGGAACGGACACGAGAAAATCCCATTTCATCCAGAAGTTAACACTGCGACCCTGCTCACCTTGCAGCCAGCGACCCCCCCCCCCCACAGAAACAACCAGCTGCAGCCGCCCGACTGTGATGTGTAATCCCACGGGGACGTATTGTGTGGAGGTTGTGGGTTTGAAGCTGGGGTCGTTACAGCAGCATTCTTCCATTCCTCTCAGCGATGCACAAATTCTGTCTCTTATCTGTTTCTATTACTTTTACGCTCGAGGTGAGAGAAGCTTTTTTAAACTTCTCCCTCAGACGACGTCTCCAGCTTGATGAGCTCTTACTTACAACATTGTGCAGAAGCAGGTTCTTTTCTTTCTCTTTCTCTTTTCTACCCGTAAGTGTCTGCTGAGGACTGTGTTTCCTCTCCACTGGTACAAAACCCACTCAGGATAACACTGAATGCATTGAGCGGCGTGAATGAAGCTGGATTCATTATGTATTGTTATTACGAGTGGGAGCAGATATGGAAGACTACGAGAGGCAGAGCGACGACAGGGTGAACAGTCCGACTCGTAGAACTGACTGCAGAGGAAGGGAACTAAACTTTCCTTCTCGTAGTAATAACTCGATTTTCTCCACTGTTCTGTCTTTTTTAATTAAGCTGTCATATTACACACGAGGCCAAAACGATTTAAAAGCGTTAATGAAGCTGAAAACACAATGAAGCTGCCGAGTGCTTTGCGAGTTCTGCTCCTCAGGTTGCACACGGGCCTCCCCACCCGGCTGGTGGAGGTTGTCTGTTTGCAGCCTGAGAGGAGAACCTGCAGACAGGAGCTGATCTCAGAAGCTGCTTTGAACCCCGGACTTTCTGCAGACTCTCTCCAGCTGGTTCCCTGAAGAGTCCTCAGTAATACAGGAGGAGCCCATGTGGGAAAACCACAGGAGAGATGGACCGCAGGATTAACCACAAGCGAGTGGGGGTGGTGGAGATGTTTCCATCAAATATGGAAAAAAACTAAATGAAAACAAGTATCTCCAGATCCAAAATGCAAAACCATAAAGATAAGACCCTATATAGTTGCTGTCCATACTAACTCTTTATTTTCTGTGTCGCCTGGTATCTCTGCCCCCCCGCTCTCCCTCCCTCCCTCCCCCGTCCTGGCTCTTCCTCCCTGGGGTGAGGCTGCGGGTTACAGCCGTGCCCGGGGCAAGAGGCTGTATTAATAAGACATGCTGCCATGGAAAGGTATAGATCAGAGACGGAAGCAGAGCCCTGGGCTAATGCACAACACATGCAGGTACAGGAGGAAGGAGAAGGAGAGAGAGAGGCAGAAAACCTCGGCTCCTTTTTACTCCACCTGTTCATGAGGGAATGTTTTCATGTGTTCTGTATGAAAGGCCTGAACATGGAGTGTGTGGAGGCAATGCTGCCCCATGTTGTGAATGTGGCCACAGATCCAGGACAGGAAGCTGCTGCTGATGTGTTCCACATCACGTCTCTGAGGCTACATCCATACTGCTAACTACTAACTCTGCTACAGATCACATGGTGTCCACAGGTGTTTTAGAGCTGCTGAAAGGGAGAAGATTGGAAACTCTGTTGCAAAGGTTTTAGTTTGAAAACTGCAGGGCTGCGATTTCGTCTGGACGAGCAGAAACTGAGATGTTTGGAAACCGTGATGTAGATGTTCAGAGCCCATTGCTGATTGGGTCTTTTCGATCACTGATGGCCAGGCTCCTATCACATGACTGAAGAAAACAACTATATGTTTAGTTGATCCCAAACATCTGCATTTGACAATAATAAAACTGTTACCATGTGTAGGAGATGAGCTATTATTCAAATGCTCTGTTATTCAAAGTTTGTGTTAGTGTGGACAAAGATTAAAACTGATACGAATCCAAAACGCTCTGTATAAAACAAATCATTTCAGTTGGAAACGCCATTTTCATATTAAAACGTAGAAGTATTGATTAATAGCCAGAATGTTGAAGGTCAACTTGCATTGATAATCCCACACAGGCAAACAAAGGATCATCTTAACAACAGGCTAGCATCATCTCCAGATCAGAGATGATATCCAGGGTGCTGTGGAAGAAGACCTGCTTTTGAAAAGAGCAGGAAACAAAAGAGAGATGATAAGGTCTGAAATGATGAGCGCAGCGGGGGGGCTCAGGGAAAGGGCAGCGGTGGGAAGATCTGAGGTGTATCTTGTGTCTCGGGTTGCGAGGATAAAAGGGAAAGATCATCGGTTCGGTGAGAAATAAAGATGAAGAAAGGCTCCTTGAAGAGATGCAGGTCCTTTTGAGTTTAAAAGTAGAAAGCTAAAGGTCTTGTCAATCTCTCCATCCACTCGTTCATCTCTCTTCTCACCCGCTCAGGCCCCTGCGACGGCAATTACCATGCTACATGTATATAAAAGAGGCCCATTTATCAAGATGCCAAATGGAGTCAAACTTAAAATAATGGAGCTGGGTGGAAAAAATGCAATACCCATTATTTACCACCGTGATTTACACGAAGGGCTCCATTTTGTAACACTTGTACAAAAGCAGTCGAGAGGGCGTTTGGCTTTCCTGATCTGAAACAAGCACGTTCTGAATTAAAGCGCATTGTGATGGTAATTCTGTCGCCTCTAATGGACAATTAGATATGCCGGCGGATAGAGAGCACGCCGCGTAACAATCTCTGGTTTTCTAATTACCGACCGAATGGCCTGGCTGCTCGAGCGCCTGTGGATCAGAGAAGCAATGAGGCGGAGGAGAGTCCGGGTGGAGTGAAGGTGAAAGGGTTCACGTGTTGGATTAAACTTCTCCTTCCCTGAGAGCCGCCTGACGGATGGAGAGCTGCGTGAACCTTCATACATCTGGATCCTAATGGCTGCCTGCAGGGGTTTCCTCTCCACTGTGTTTGATCTGGAAGCTTTTGTATTCAGATATAATGGAAACTCAGGTATTTTCACTGGGTCAGATTCAAGAGCACATTACTTATATAGATCTGTACAAGTTATCGTTTGACGGATAAATGATATGAGCTTTTCACAGACATTTCTGTGTTAGCCTTTATCCCCTTATTGCCTGAATTAATTTCCAATATATAAAAAAAATATTATTTGTGTTTTTGGCTGTCATACAGATGCTAAATTAAGTGGAGATTGTTGATTTCAATATAGCATATACAATAGATATAAAATTTAGGTTTGAGGCAAATTGGCGACATTAGGCATAATGGGGCATAACCGTAATTTAACAGATTTTCCAGTCTCTGGTATGTAGATTATTATATTGATGCTGCTTTTGCTTGAAATGGAATAAGCACATATGTTTCTGTACAATCATTGCTGTTCCATCATCACAGCATTTCAAATACAGCTTAATATCTCAAAATAACTTTGGTGCACAGTACCAAGGGGCTAGTATGTATTTTCCACTCCGACCACTAGATGGAAGCAGAGTACTTCCAATACCTTCATGGTATGTGTAGTATTTGCACCATCGGATAAAAAGACCGAATGGGTTTGAGGCAAATTTGCGACATTCGTGTACAAGGGGTTACATTTGAAATCACATTACAAATTGAAGTTTTATGTGTTTTCTGTTTATCTAAAGTTATTTATTACAAATGCATAAATCAACCAGTATATTGGTGTATTCATATCAATATCTTGAGTCTCAACCTTTGGCTTTTTTCGCCACTCTGTTCACATTTTTCCATAAAACTTTTGCAGCCCCAGAACTTTTTGTCCAATGTGACCTTTTGATTCTCACTGCTGATGCATTCCGTGGAGCGGTTTCTATATTTCTGCTCTCAGACTTTTCCGTGGATGTGTGATTCCTTCCCTGCTGCTCTGCAGGCTCATGTCGCTGACGGTTGTTTTCAGGTTTTTCTTCTTCTGACAATGCTGCTGTTGTTGTCTTCGGTCAATACATTCCATGGCTGCAGCTTAGTGCACCAGTGCTTTCTCTCCTTTTTCATGAATTTTACAAATCGTTGGCTCTTCCCTATTTTTGTGAAATGGCTCTGATCGATTTTGCTTCTCGCACAGACAGCTCTCTGCTCTTTGTGTGATTCTTTTAAACCAGAACATTGCTTCACAAGTCACTTCTTGATTTAAAATCAAAGAAATAAAAACTGAAACTCATATTTGTCTTTTGATCTTTTACCAAACTGTCTTCGGTGAAATGTTTGAATAGTTTCTAGGGGATTGTTTTCAGGCCGTTGAAGAGAAACTGGAAACTTAACTGTGTTTCTCAAGCTGTAAACTAAATTATCCAACTCTTCTGTGATGAAATCCATTAATTCTGGTTTTAAAATCCTATTTTCATTTGACATTTATGGATTGAACATTGCTCAGAACTAGGGTTGCAAAGGGGCGGAAAGTTTCCGGTAAATTTCAGGAAACTTTCCGGAAACTTTCCATGGGAAGTTTAGCTTGGGAATTTTGGGAATTTAAAAAAAAAAAAATCCGTAAATTAAACGCTGAGAAATAAAAACATCATTCAACTCTATTTTAAAGATGTATGAAACGTTGAGTTTCAACCCTCCACTGTGCATTCTTCCATCACATGCACAGATAACTCCCAGCATGCTTCACTCTACAGCAGGGCTATTAAGTAAGTTTTCATGATATTACTGGGAAAATATATTAGCATGCTGATTGAGGATTGTTCATCTGTTCATCTAGCCTATTTCCATTCATTTATCCATCAATTGTAAAATATGTTTACAGACGAATCCAATTGTTTGGCTAACTATTTATATCTCTGGCATTGCATTAGCGTTTTTTTACAAACTTTTTTCTCATTTTATCTTAAGATTTCCAGTTTATTCCCGTTAATTCCCGTATATTCCCGTTTATTCCTGTTAATTCCCATGGAAAGTTTCCAACTTTGAATATTCCCGGAATTTTGCAACCCTACTCAGAACACCACCAAGTGTCTCAAACAGTCTCAGACCTGCAGAGGCGATACACACAGTATATTTGAAAAGGTCAACACACTCTGAATTAAGGTGGGCAGCCTCATGTCAACCTCTTTGTGTTGAGTAACTTGGATTAAAAGATGGTTTCGTTTACATTCTCTCTGTCTGTCCTTCTTCCGTCTCCCAGGTTACGAGCTGTTGTACCGTAACCGTGACGGCGACGTCGTCAAGTACAACGTCGACACCGATGAAACCACGATCCTGGTTCACAACAAAAAGTTTGTAAGTCTTTTCTCTTCCTTACTCACGATCACACAAGAAGAATTGACCCACGCGGCGCATGAATTTGAATAAAAAACTTTTTTCTAATTACATCAGCAAATCAAAGCACCCACAGCTCTTTTTCTTTATTTTTTATTACAAAGCTTAATGGAATGATCCATTATTGTTGTAAAATGTAAGCTGTGTGGTTTAACACTGCGGGGCTGGGTTGTGTTGAACGTTGAGATGGAGTTGTGGCTTCAGCAGCTGGGCCGACGCCACACAACATTATGTCCGCCATCAAATCACCGAGCCCCGGTGCAGAGATTAACGCTACTCCCATTTGCTTCCGGAGCCGAGCGATCCGTCACACGCAGTCACTTAATGAGCAGTTTAATGAAAAATACACCACGCTTGGTTAAAGGTCTCATCTTGTTGTCTCCTCTGCTTCGCAGGAAATGTACAAAGCCAGCAAGTACCAGGTGTCGCCCGACATGAAGCACGTGCTGCTGGCCTACAACGTGGCTCCGGTGAGCTGCTCGTCTGTGTGCTTGTGTTTTGAATTAGCAGGCTGACAGCTAAATATGTCAGCCGCCTCCACTGGGGGCGGCGGGGGGGGGGGGGTGGTGGCTGTGATTAGGGGCATCGTAGTGAGGCGAAGGCGGGAGGGAGGGAGGGAGGTAGGGAGGGAGGGAGGAGAAAGTAATCACGGCGGGTGTGACGGCCTGCCGCACACCGTTGCCGCCTGTCAGCGATGGCAGCGGGGGCCGGCACAGCCGAGTGGAACTGTAGCGAGTGGGGGGGGACGCCAGAAACACAAACAGACCCCTCGGCGCCGCACAGAGGGGGGGGGGGGGACGAGATCGACAGCAGGAACAGGAAGTATCGGCCGGGAATTTGTCATTTATGTGCGATTCCACGTGAGGTTTCCCATAACTGCACCGGCTCTGCTCGTGGTGGAGCGGGTTCAGTGAAGCGTTTCTCTGAGTGATGTCACGTGACCCGGCGCCGTGTGGCTGGCGTGCGGAGGAGGAGGAGGTGTGTCCTTGTGTGACTGTCTGAGAGGAACAGGGACGTGTCACTACACACTGGAGACGTCGGGGTGTGTTGCTCTGCACGTGTTTGCGTTTCTTATTCCATCCAGAGCTCCGTCACCTTGATAGATGACAGACATTCCCCCCCCCCCACACACACACGTGCACATTCACATGCATCGCCTCCATAACTGTTTGCTATAGATACAGTCAGAGCGAGCTAGCGCCTGGAGCCTTTGAATATGAATGTGTCTCTGACGATCAGTGACTTCATATGTTCCTGCAGAAAAACATCTGTCAATAATAATAGACACTTTGAGATTATTTTAAAATGGAATTGAAATGCTAGGGATCATTCTAGTGGGGTTTTTGTATTTTATTTTAAAGGTGTCTTGTCCAGTTCAGATCATCCTGAATATTCAATTAATTAATTATTATTTTTCTTTTGCTCTCTATGATTTATGAATATACTCCAACTGTTATTATGATGTGCTGTTGCTAGCAGCACTTCATCAGTCACATCCATGTCTTGCCCAAAGACACTTGGACAGTTGGAGCCAGGGATCAAACCCGTGACCTTTTACAGTTAGTGGTCAGTTCTCCAGAGGCGGAGCCACCCGGGGCGATGCCTCAGTGTTTCATGTGATTGTGTTGTGCGTTGTGTTATCTGATGTGATTCCTCTCTTCACCTGCAGGTGTACCAGTATTCCTACACAGCGTTCTACATCATCTGCAGCTTGGAGACTCCGTAAGTAGGCGACAACACTCTGGCTCATCCTCTCCCCCCCCCCCGCTGCAGTATCTCACCTGACCTCAGTGCCCCCGGGACTCACTCCCACCTGTTCTCACTCGCACCCCCCACAAAGCACAGAGGGCAGCTCCAGAACCGGCACTGATTCTATCTGTGGGAGGTAGAAAGTGATCTATGACCTGGAAGCAAGAACCTCATCCTGCACGTCCGTCCTCTCAGAAGCTGATTCACAATCAGATGCAAAACTATCATATTAGACAGACATGTTTAACTTGAGAATAAGGCTTCTTCTGAAGTCAGTCCCCCGTCTGTCAGCACTTGATAGTTAAAATGTCAAGAGAGAGAAAGAGCCAGAGATGGGCAGTATTTCTATTACTTGTATTTGAAAACACGAAATTATCTGGGTGACCCCAAACTTTTGAACGGTAGTGTATATACATAATCGATCAAGTTGTTGTCTTGTTCTTCCTTTTTGTGGGGTTCACCAGAGCCTTGGTATGCCCTGCTACACCAAATTGTGAGAAAATCCAGAAAAATTATTTTTTATATTTTAAATACAAAATACATGTATTGTATTTTGTTGCATTTTCTGGCACCAGTATTTTGTATTTTATTTTGATACATTTATTTGAGGGATATTTTTTATTTTGTATCAAAATACATTTTGATGTATTTTTTCCCATCTCTGGAAAGAGCCATAGGTGAAACATGACGAGTTTCCACTCTGAGCTGCATTTCACATCCTCTCTCTCTCTCCTCACCGCTCCTCTTAACGACACGAAGCACACGAGCAAACAATAAAGTCAAAGTCAAACGCAAACAAAAACAACGCCATCGTAAAGACAAACAACGAGCTCATCAAAAGCAGAAGATTAAAAAGTTAAAAGTGATGGGAAGATGGAAAGGTAAACTGTCAGAAGTGTATTATGCATGCATGAAAGCTATGGATGTTTTTAAAGGGGATTTGATGTCTAATCTTAGTTTACACAAGAAAATGAATTATCGCATTTGATTTAAACTATAAAGCACAACTCACTTTTTCAAAGTAGGAAGTTTACAAATCCAGGGATTGGTATGAATCTGTATCTGAGACCAACTGGGTGATGCTCATTTTACTCTTAAAGTAGAAACCTCACTTATTTACCTTTTAAAATAAACATTACACACCAGGTCACAGTCAGCAGCTGGCCTGCTCAGATCTATTTGTGTGCTGCCACCTAGTGGTTTGGTGCTGAACCTCCCTCCTCAGCTGATGGCCTGGTTCCTCCTCGGCTCCAGACTCAGACACCGAGGCAGTGGCACCTTTACTTCTGCAGCCTGCACAGCTCAGCACTTTCCCCAATGAGTCGAGGTGACACTGCTACAGTGTGTTGGTATTTATAGACACACTTAAACCTTTGTTCTCAGATGCTCTACACTTGTTCTCTTGCCGCTCTGCTTGAGGCGCACGCTCGATGTGTGTGTGTCTGTGTGTGTCTGTGTGTGCTATCTAATATCATTGTGTGTCCCCTTGTGTGTGCACTTCAGGGCGACGTGGAACTTGAACCCTCCGGAGGTGCGGAACGCTCAGCTGCAGTACGCGGGCTGGGGGCCCCAGGGTCAGCAACTGGTAAGAACTTCACCTTCCTCCAAGTCACTGGATCATCTCCTGCATGTTGAGGCATCATCTCTCAAACTTGGATGTGTGAAAAATATATTTATTTTAGCAATCTGAATGCAATGAAAACTTTGGAAGTCTTGTGAAACATAATTAACCAATTTAAAAACTTGGTACACACAGTTTGCATAACTGGGTTGGTCCAGCTTCAAACTGGTTTCATCCCCTTTCCATCTGATCAAAAAACCCACTAACACCTGCGAACATCAGGCTTGTGTCTGCGATGCTAATGAATCAAAATGGTATTTCGCTTCCGGGTCAAATTACTCTGCAGTTCCATCACTGTCAATAAACATGACACCCAGTCTGTCATTCTGGTGTAAAAGACGTATAATACACATGTTAATGTTCATGGCAACAACCTTGTGTCTTTCTCTTTCCCACCTAGTTTGTGAAGTCCCTCAGTCACTTATACGCAGATGATGCATCGATCTATTTCTCTGCCAAAACCAAACAATCCGAGTTAATTTGTCGCCAACAGAAACTAGATGTCTCCAATCGTCCTTCATTTTAAACTGAATTTATTCTAATCGGACCTGATAACTAAGAATCTTGGTTTAATCTCTTATACTTAACTTCAGTCAAGCCGATCTGAATCAATTACACTTGGTTGGAAATGCAGCTGCCAGAGCATTGACTGGAACCAGCCGTTCCTCCCACATTCCCCCTGTTCTGACATCGCTCCACTGGCTTCCTGGCACCGCACAACCTCGCCCCCCCCAATGACTTTTCTGTCCTCTTCGTTTCCTATTCCAATTCTCAATCCAGTGAGATCCTAAAAACTCAAACCTCTGTTCCATCCGTAAAACTAAAGGTGATCGTTGCCTTTGCTTTTTCAGTCTCTCACTCTGAAATCATCGTTACTGATCCAAACGACTTTCTGAATCTTTGAATAGTGTTTTTATAGGGCGGCCTTTTTAAAGACGTTTGTTCTTGTCTCTGTTTTAGTCGTTTTTTATTTGTTTGTCCATTTAATTGAAGCATTTCTACGTCAACAAGACAATCATTGGTCTATTGTTTGCTTCCACGTGAGTAATTTACTGTATTCAATCTCTTTTTAGTTTTGTTTTCCTCTCCAACAACTCCTGAGAGGAATACTTTAAACAGCTTTTGCTAAAACTTGTCCCACACTTCATGTCCTCCGCTGGCGGGCAGGTAGCGCTGCAGCTGGGAACGACATTGATGAGGGATGTGAGAGTTAAACCAGAGCAGTAAAGCTGCTGGCTGTAAAATCAAAACAATAAACTGAAAGATGCTAAAATGCAGCATAGCGCTTAAGGGAACCACAAAAATCTCTATTGGTTTGACTCCTTTCAAGTGCAAGTGGTAATTTGATCCATCGCTCTCATGAAAACAGGGATTGGAGAAGATTTAAGGGTTTATTGTTTTGTTTGTGTTGTTGTGTTCAGATGGCAAAGTCAGTTTTTAATGCAGGTGCCTTGTCGCCCAGGACGGTTTGTCCTTCAAGACCTGGATGGACACACAGCTGCTTCCTGGAAGAGACGGTCAAGCCCTCAATAGTTTAGAGCTAATGATGCATTCAGGTGCTCTCTGTCAAACCAAAGATTCGGACGTCTCAGTACATACACGGCTGATTATGTGTCAGTAGAAGTTCTGTCATACCTGAGGTTACTGTTGAGAAGTTTCAAGTGACAACAGGCCCACATTGCACCAAGTTAAGGCTAAATACTTCAATATAACTTTAATTAGTCTTTGAAATAAGTGCCAACAAGAACAAAACAGTCAAGTTTAGCCCTGATTTCCTTTAATTACTTCCTCTGTGGCTTTCTCGCTGTTCCACATCATTTAATAGATTGACTAGTGATTAATGAACCTGACAGATACTCGGTCTTGACAAATTCTTGACTTTACGAGCCGACCACGATTCCCTGAACGCCCCGTTGCTTTTTACCCATCGACCAGGGCACAATGGATTATGGGATTATGGAAGTTTTGACCTCAGACAGAACAAGGCCCTCGTGCTCGTAGCCGAACCCAGAGTTAATCTTTATTTTGATCCAGTCAACGGGTTTTGGAATAAGTTTGTGTCCTTAAAGCGGCAAAGTACAAACCCTGTTGTTCCCTCGGGGGGGGGGGGGTGAAGCCTCCTAATGATTCTCCAGTAAACAAAATTCAAATCAGAGGCTGTTGTTTGAATCCCAATGACTGTCCAGCTCGAGGATGAGTCATCCTCCGTCTCCATCATCGCAGTGGAACTTTAATGAGCTTCAGTCTGGTTCTCGACACACAGACTGTAAGTGATTACATCCTCCAGCACAAGGCTATTAATTACCTGTTATCTCATCAGCGGATTAATTAACGCAGGAGCTGGATTGATACAGCCCCGAGTTTCCCACCGCTGGGCGTGAAGTGGATTCACTCGCTTCAGAGCAGGCGAGCGATGTTAGCTTGAAACTTGGCAGCAGCTGACGTCCTCTGTCGGAGCAGAGAAGGTCGAAGCGAGAGTCCGTCCGTCAGATAAAACCTTCACAATTAGACATCTCTGCAGAAACCTGTCCTCCTGTCTCCCCGATGCACATATTCACCATATTCCAGCTGTCCAGCAACAAGAAGAGATTTGTTACGCTTGTTTCTTACATTTTTCTTTTTATTCTTGTTGTGGAAAAAGTAAATCCTCCGGTGAACAGAAGTTTATTTTCCACTCCCCACTCTCCCTGTGGGCGGCTGCTCTCGGTATTCACACATCCGGAGTTGAGCCGCTCAGCCCCAGGAGGTCTCACCCCGGAATTACATCAGAGAGACTTTGTGTGTGTGTGAGTGTGAGGAACAGGGAGAGAGAAAGAGACTGTGTCTAAATCACTTAGGAGCAAACAGTGTGAACTCTGTGGGTCGAAGCTGTGGGGAAATCGGCTTTGTAGCATTATTTCATGGAGACTTTAGTCGGACAATTAGCGAGTAAATGAGACTTTTAACTTTTATTAACAAGAACTAGAGAAATAAAGATTTTACCTCCTGTAAAGTTATCCTCAAATTGTGCCTCTATTCTATAAATCAACATGTGAAACCCTGCCTGTTTGGAACGGGCTCGGTTTTCCTGTGGTGACGCTGGTTTCTCAAGATCTTCACCTGTTTATTCAAAGTTCAGTGACGCTCGGCTCAATACGCAGAATCCTGAACAGCAGAATCAATCGTTGTCAAGTGTGAAGGTGATAAGATGAACGGTTTCTTGAAATATTTAATACAAACACACACAGACAGACAGAGAGGTTTCTAGAATTATTCATTGGAATATTACTGAAACACAAAATAGAGACGATCTATGACCTTCAAACTCAAATCTTCTCATGATCTCGATGCAGTTCTGTTTGCATCTGTGTTGGTTTTTATCGACCAAACCACTAAGGTAACAAATTCTCCAGAGTTTTTCATCCAACTTTCCTGAGGATAAATGTGGATCCTACACCTTCCTGCAGGGAACAGGGTATTCTCTCTGTGATGTGGCCCAGATGTGGTTATTCCTGGTGAATGTACGACAGACTGTAATAATATAGTCTGCAGGATGGGGTAAAAATATCAACATGCAGCAGTGAGGAAGAGTTTCAGTATTGGGTTCTCTCTTTTTATCATTTAGAATTATTTTGTATTCAATCTTTCACAAGCTGATACCACACTTCCAGCTCCAGGCCGAGACTTTCCACAATCCCTGAGATCCTGAGTGAGCCCTTTTCTGTAATAGCCTGAGATTGATTTCAGCGTGGCATTACGACTGTAACATTTTAAAAAATTCCAGCCCCGAGAGCCGCCCTGCCCCGGCTCTCTCACCGCGGCTGCTGCTGATCTATTATTCCGTGGAGTTGACCTTCAGTTATCCTGAAAGCCCGGCACGGCCTGTGGCGGTTCAGCGTCAAAGTCAGAACGCCGTCCCCAAGGTTCGCCGTCTTATCGGAGTTTGAAACGATTTTTTTTCCACCTCCCTTTTGTGCTATTGTCAGAAATGTTGGTTTGTCTTGGATCAGGAGGCAAAGCAACATTTGATCTGATCTCCTGTGAGCGACAGGTGGAGAAGCGTGGTGTCGATGTGTGTGTTGACCCCGAGGTTGACCTCGCCTGTGATGGCGTGATTTCTGCCTCACTCACACAAATGTCAGCGTCCATGGGTTCTTAACAACAGAAATGTTATGTTGTTGAAACCATCTTTCATCCTGGTTTCCAACGTTTAAAGACAGTTGATCTCATATCTCGTGAATCATAATCTGGATTAAAGATGATCTCCTTTTTTCTCTCTGCTCCTCGTTAGATCTTCATTTTCGAGAACAACATCTACTACCGCTCGACGGTGGAGAGCCGCTCCATCCGCCTGGTGTCCACGGGGAAGGAGGGAGTCATCTTCAACGGCCTCAGCGACTGGCTCTACGAAGGTAAGGCAGAAAAACAAGAACATAATCAAAGTGGTTAAAGGTCGAAATCTAAAAACAAACGCACTTATCTCACTTACCAGCTGTGGTATTATGCTTTCTTTGTATGTGCCACGGTTTTGTGAGAGATCTGCCTCTGAAACTGCTCCTGAATGGATTTTTGTTTGTACGGCTCAAAGCAGGGAACATTTTGAAATAGAAAAAAGAAAAAATAGCAGCGTGTCTTTGAAGAAACAGCTCGCTCTGGATAATCCACAGGCAGACGCACACCAGACAAAAGCTCCAGCGCACAAAGCTCGGATCGTTCACACTGCATCTGAAGGCAAATAATACCAAAAAATGAAATTCCTTATCCTCCTCTGATATTTCTGATGTCTCTAATTTATTGTCCCAGAGTTACATAAGCACAAACTTTAAAATACTGCAGTACCCACTGGGTGCATGTTGCAGATGTTCACAGTTTAGTTTGGTTGAACTTTAGATGCACAATCTGGGTTAGAGTCAGTAAAGCACTTGCTGCAGTCGAGGAAAACACAGCCTCTCTCTCTCTCCAATGGAAGTAATGGCTCCGCTCTGCAGTGTTGAAGCAGCAGATTTGGTATATCAAATAATCGGTAAGCAGTTTTCTTTGTGGCTGTTTCTCCTGCAACTCGTTCCTGATCAACTTGGATTTTGTCTTAAAAGCCTTAAGAGTCCGTGACAACCTTTGAGTTTCTTTAACAGCAGAACTCCAGATATGTTCAAATCCTCTCTGCAGTATTCACCCTGTGCAAAGTGTTGTGTGACTTTCTGGCTCATTTTAAAGAAGACGATGGATCTATAGAATCTGTCCTTCCTCTGTCCCTCATCACTTGAATCTGACGACTCCTCAGGAGGACAACATGTTCTCAGGACTTACCACAGACTCGCTCCCCAGCCGCTGCAGCCACGTTAGTATCGTTGGCGCCTTGATTTCCCGCCGGTAGAATTAAAAATGTAAAGTCTGTCAACTGCCCCCCCCCTCTGCTCTACACAGCCCCCGAAAAACAATGTAATGTAATGGATGTTCTACATGGCTTGATTTGCATTAATTCCACGGAGCAGCGTGTTGTGAACCCTCAGATACAGATGTCGTGTTGTTCTCCGAGCGTCGGCGCCACAGATCAAAGCTCACCTGGAAGGAAGGGGGGGGGGGGGCTGTGTTAGCACTCACCCGATGAATTTATATCCACAGCGCCGGGTCGTGCTCCACTTTTAAAACCAGAGCGAGAGGGAGACGGTGGAGACTCGTCGATGGAGAGATACGAGGGAATGGAGGGAACCGCTGATAAAGAACAAGCTGTTAATCCTCAAAACGCCGTAAAACAAAACATAACAGTTAGATAACGGGAGCGGCCGCCAACTCGGAGGCCTCCCGGGGGGGGGGTCAGCTGTGGTGACACGGTGGATATCTGAGGTCACCGGTGCACCGGGACCGGAGCCGTGATTCCTCCGGTCGGGCTTTTATTTAACGCTGTCGACCCGCGGCTCCTCTGATCTCTGCGTTAGCCGCATCCATCCTTCAAGAGCAGAACCCGTTCTCACCCATTCCAACATTAATTCCCCCCCCCGACTGGTATTTATGGGCTGCTGAAGGCCCGGTGATTTACACTCATCATTTATGGAGCCGATAAATCTCTCAGCGAGCGATAAAAACACAGAATCAGCTTCGTAGTGTTGGGATTAAAAATGAATCATAGAACAACAGAATGTGTTTGTTTCTGTTCTTCTTCAGATGGAGCGATGCAGGAATCCCTCCGGCGCTCGTCGGGTGTGATAAGAGAACATGTTGTTATACGTTAATTGACTTCTTGAGGTATTCACCCTCAGGAGTCGCAGATAACTGGATTCAAGATGCAAACACAGAGCAGCTCGGACTCCAAACTAGTTTGAGATGTACATTACTTGATGTTATATCAATGTTCCACGTCTGATTTATGTTTTACGTGTATTTTAAGGTCCCGTATGTTGATTTACTTGTCCAGGTGAAAAAGAACAGTAGAATAGAAATAGTTAAAATCTAATTCCAACACAGAACAGTCCTACTGCACCTTCCTGAAGGTTTTAATGTTCCGATTGTTCCCTTGTGCACAGACCAAGGTCAATAAGACTTGTTTTTCCCACTTTGGTTTGAAAGAACTTGTCTGACCTGCACGTCGCCCTGATCCTGACCACCCCCCCCCCCCCGCCCCCCCCCCCAGCAGCGTAGAGAGGAACTGCATCGCTGGCTGGGAGCCAGACCTCGAGGTTCAGGATCATGCGTCGGTTCTCAATGACGGACGCACCTGGAGATGAACTTTGCAGCAACTACAAACCAGAGGAGTTGAGGATGTTGTTCTGGAGAAGCAGGTTTATGAACAGGGTTTTAAAATGAGTCGTTCAAGTTTAATAGGGTTTAATAGTTGGTTGTTCACACATGTTTACATTCCAGGCAGCTGCTGATGATGCTTTGTTTGCTTTCAAGCGAGATTACTAGGGCTGGGCAAGTTAACTTGTTTTAATCGAGTTAACTCAAGTGATGAGTTAACTCGATTGTTTATCCGCCAATTATTTTCTTTTTTCCTGTTCTGCAGCAGTCAGCAACAGACTTTCACAAAATAAAAGCCTGACTTTCACAATAAAACAATAAATAATCAAACCTGAGTGAATGCGAGATAAAATAATTAATCGAGTTAACTCATCACTTGAGTTAACTCGAGTTAACTCGATTGAAACGAGTTAACTTGCCCAGCCCTAGAGATTACGCAAAAATCCACTGGATAGATTTCCACAAATGTTGAATGGAAGTCAATCCTGTTAAACTTTGGTGTGAATCCGGATCAGGGGACAGATCAAAGAATTTTCTAATCCCTTTCTCAACATTTCTACTGAATTCTCAAGAATACTTCATAGATCTTGATGGAATTACTCTCATTTTGGGGCTGATATATTTGTGTGTGTGTGTGCAATAGGAAGCAGCTTGATATATCTTATTTACTAAAAACCCTTTATCCTCTATTGATGATGCATCACGGTAGAAATAATGTATCATTAAGCCTCTAAATAGATTTGGCGCCGGCCTGCTGGTGACGCCGGCAGCTGCAGGGGAGTTTGGAAGCTTTGCCAGATTGTGTAATATTTACATTCATCAGTGCGACTGCGGGGCGGACGACTTTCCAAGTAAACGACTCAGACTCGGCCGTGGCCAAGGTCAGGCTCCGGCTCAGACTGCCGCCGAGGAGAAATTAGGTCCTGAGCTCTTCATGTCGCAGCGCTGCAGATTCGACGCTGTCGGGTGAGAGGTTGGAAAATAATCTCCCCGGTTTGAATATCCTCTGGTTCCCATCGCTGTCTTAATCCCTGTTTGTGTGTGTTTGTCTGGCAGGAGAACGACAGGGCGGGGGGGGAGATGGGAGAGAGGAGAAAAATTAAAAGCTAAATTAAAAAAGAGGAGATGGAGCCAAGAGCCCGGTCGGCTGTGTGTAATAGTCCAGAACGCCTCAGGAGAGTCTGGAGTGTTCTGTCATCTGCCGGCTGTCTGATTATTGAAGCTGCAGAGATACCGACACGTCCTGCAGTGGGACGCAGCCGCAGGAAACATCTGTTCACCGGGCTCTGGTGCAGCGAGATAAAAAAGCCGGCGTGGCTTTGATTCGAGTCGTGTTTGCCCCACAGATGTTTGGCTAAATGACTGTTTGCATCGAGAGGCTTGTTTGTAGGTTTGTTTTTCTGTTTATCGCTGTGTTTGTGTCGGAGGCTGCAGGCCACAGAGCAGCCGCCAGAAAGAGAGAGATTAATAAAGGGAGTGAAGAGTGAAAATGTTTGTTTTAGTTCAGTGTGGATCTGAAAGTGTTTCCGAGACACACGGCTGCAAATAGAAGTTTTTACTGCATCGAGCTGAATCACAAACAGGAAACAGGTTTAGGGGAATTCACTTTTAGTTGAAGGTTTGGTATCAATTCCTTTGATTCTGTCAGTGGAGGATACTCCGGAATGAAATCTCCTCATCACTAAACACTAAAGGACCAGGTCTGTAAAGCCGTTTTCAGACATGAACTCCCGAGGATGTTTTAATAGCGTCTACAATCTGCTGCATTCATCACAAGTTTTCTTTTACAGCACATCTTCACGTGTACAGCTCCATGTTCTCATTGTGAATTGTTCTTTTCATTTTGTTTTTGCCTTACACACATCATCAACACCCTCACTCCTTGCTGAGGATCTCCTGCTGGGTTTTGACAGGAGAAACTCTGGAGAATGTCTGAAACCTTTCACTCAGACATCTGTTGTCCGTTTGGATAACGTCCGGTGATTCTCCCGAGTTCAGTGCAGGTCTCAAAGCTGCTTTAGATCCTTTTTGGAATCCGTCAAACAAAGAAATGTAAAAGTTAACTGTTGCTGCAGCTTTGCTCAAATCTGAAGCAGCAGATTTCTGTGATATCCTGACATTTAGTTTGTGGTGATGTTGAAGCTGCAGAAATCCTGGATCCTGCATTTTCCATAATGCATGAGAGCCTCAGTATTTCTTTTAAACGCCACAGTCAGGCCAAGGTAACCCTCCACATCAACAGACCTTATACGCCTGTTTCTCAAGCCGAGTACAAAGTTCTCCTCTTTCTTTTTCAGAAAGTTTGTTAGTAGAACTCCTGCTGTGTGGCTGAATCCTTCCCTGAACTTTGTGTGTTTTTTTCCTCTTCTGTTTAATCCAGATCTGCCTAAACAACTCATTTTAAATCACATCTTCTTCCTGCGTCATCCAGCGATGATTTCTCTTTGTACTGAGGCTCAAATTGCTGATGAGGCTTAGGAGACGCTGAGTAAAATCTCCCCCCCCACTCCGTCATGCTCTCGCTCGGTCATCACCGGCCTGTCACCTCCGTCAGCCGCTGCTAACCGAGCTGTATTTATAGTAACAGTTATTTTTTTCTTCAGTTTTGCGTGTTGGATGGAGAGCAGGGGATGTCATCGTGTCATGTGACCGACCTGCTTGTCAGCGAGTCGGGGGGGGGAGGGTGTGCCCCCCGCTGTCAAATCTCATGCTTAATTGGATTTGGTCCGTGTATATTTATCTAAATCTGACGTGTCAATGCACTTTATGTCCTTCTCAGGATATTAATATTCAGAGGACAAATAACAAACCCATTTTTCTGGCTTTTTTCACGAATGACAACAGAAGCTGTTTCCCTCTGTGCTGCTGGACTTCATGGTTCCAGCATGTGACACTGCTGCCCCCTGTTGGAAACATGTGCTCATTGTTTTTCCCACTTAGTCGATTCAGATTCCCACCGTAAGACTAATATTCTCAAAAGGTAGATTTTGTGAATTCCTGCTATTAGCAGAGTATCATCCAAATGCCACCTGGGAAGTTTGATATGCTTTTCTCCTCCTCATTAGCTCGAGCTGTTTACCTGAAGCTGTCACCTTGCGCTCATTATTTCCCACCGGCCCCTTGACTCCTGGTATCTCATGCATTAATAATATCCTCCACTCAGTGAATAATGTCTTCTGCACAGGGGGACGGAGACGGGTGGGGGGGGGGGGGGGGGGCGAGCCGGGAGGAGATGAGACAGCTCACCTTGGCCGTCGAGAAAAAAAGAGACACGATCTCATTACTTAAGAGAAAGAAAATGAGCTCATCGCAAGTGGTTCATTTACACTCTCTTCTTCTTTTGTCCCTGCGTTTTTCTTTTGTTCACATCTCCGGACGCTTCTGGAAACCTAACGACTCTCTCTCCTCCGCTCGTCAAGGTGACCGGGCGTCCCCAGCCGAGCGGAGCCGACAGCCGGCCGGTTCCACTCCGCCTGGAAAGCTTTTTAAGGCGCCGGTGGAGCTGTCCATGCGGGAAATCGTTTTTTATTATTTTATCCGAGGTGTTTTCATCTTTGCTAATGCCGAGCTGTGCGTCTTCTCCATTCAGTGAGATCCATTCAGTCCCTGCAGAGCTCATGTGGTCGCACCACAGGCCAGAGGAGCAAAGACTGACCCGACTAAACGCTGCCATTAGCTCAACTTCTCCTCAAGCCACGAGCATAAACATGTCTGGACTTAAAAATACTTTAACAGTGTCCAGCTCTGCAACAGAAGCCTTTTGCAGAAGTGCATTAGAGAACAAATATACACAAGTGCTGCGGGTGATTGTCAAATGATTCTGAATATAAAGTCATTCCACCAAGCGTGCACGGTTAATGAAAATGCTAATTGGTAGTTGATGTTCTGTTAATTCCCCAAAGCCGGCGCCCAGTCCCGCAGATAAACAGCGTTAATGAAATTTTAATTGCAAAAGTTGATATAAACGTGGCTCGTGGCGGATTCCAACAGGAAGTCGGGCGGTGGCGATGGCGTCTGCGGCGGCGCCAGAGACTTTGTGATGAAGTGGGATTGTCGCGGCCGCGCTTTATGTTGTCAACGAGTTCCCTCGGCGAGATGTTGTTTGCATAATTTCTTAATGAGTCGCTGTGTGTTGACAGAGTCGTGTGTGTGTGTGGTCCAGGTATTACTCATGTTGTGGGGACATATAACCTGTTAACACAGTTGCAGTTTGAGGACTTGTCCTTGTGGGGACAAAAACCAAGTCTCCATCACGTAAATCATTCGATTTTAAGTGAGGACAAGTTTCAAAGTTAGGTTTAGGCTGTTAACGGTTACAATAAGTCCTCTGAACACATGGAGACACAATTATGTGTGCGTGTGTGTTTGTAGGTGTCTGTGTGTGTGTCTGCTCTTGGCCTCAATTTTTTTTCTTTGTACTATAGAGTGTAACTGCTGCATAACTTTATCCACACTCGTGTCTCAAGGGAGGTAGTTTCTTGATGAAACCTCACACACCCACACTCTCTCTCTTTCTCACACACACACACACACACACACACACACACACACACACACACACACACACACACACACACAGCCCTACCCCAAAGAAACTAAAGTTATCTTTCTAAGTGCTGTGCAGTCGCACCTGGTGGGGAATTGCTGTTCGGTCCATTTGTGTGGAATGGAGCCCGGGTCTATTCTGGTCGATGTTCGGCTGTTGTGAGATTAAAAGCTCCTGTGATTTACGACCCAAGCATTCGCTGCGGTGGAAGCTCTTGTGTGTTAAGTTTAAGAAACCGAGCTGCAGAGTGAGTGAGAGAGTTCACACAGAAAACAGGTCAGTCAGGAGGTAGCAGAGACGATAACTTTTTATACTTTGCCACCTTGACCTGATTTTATAAGATGTTTTTGTCCTTTTAAGTGGCTTTAACTATCGTTTCCTATTTTTACAACTTACATTGACTGATTTATGTCCTTTCCTAATTATTGTGTCCAATAGGTGACAGCATTTATGCAAAGAACAATTTATTGAGCTTCTGAATGTGCCACTAATGACTCTGCACTTTATACTTTCCCACATCACCTGTTGATTTCCTGCTGACAGGTAACAACGCTGTCCTCCCGTTGGCCGGGAGCCATCTCGTTAATTCACGACGCTGCTGTGAGAGTTTTTTTATTCGCTGTCCTTGTGATTGATGGTCATTTTATTCTGTCTCTGCCAGAGGAGATCCTTCGCTCCCACGTGGCTCACTGGTGGTCTCCAGATGGAGCCAGGCTGGCGTACGCCACCATCAACGACACGCTGGTGCCCAGGATGGAGCTGCCCATGTTCACAGGCACTCCGTACCCGATGGGGAAAGAGTACCACTACCCTAAGGTACATGTTCTAGCCCTTTTGCATCACTGAGACTTAATATTTAACACATTCTGTAACATAAAACTCAACAATAGACAAAGTGCATAGTTTCTTGCTCTTTTCTCGTCAGGCCGGTGAAGAGAATCCAGTTATAACTCTGTACGTCGTGAACCTTAACGGACCTCTTCACACCATCGAGATGAGAAGACCCGACGATCCCAGGATAGGGTGAGACGTCTGAAATGTCCACAAATTAAACTTGGAATCGTCCTGCACAAACGACATGAAATCACATTTTGATTCAGCCACGCAGTCATTGGCTGAAGGAAGTATTTTATCGGGTTGTCAGTCCTTCCTGTTCTTGTGAACGCGATATCTCAAGTACATCTTGAGGAAATGTTTTCAAATTTGGACTCAAGGATTAACTGATTATATTTTGCTACAACTACAGGGTCGTAATTCTTGTGTTTATAAGATTCACAGCAGCTCTTACACACACCTCCTATCTCGTATCATTGACTTGACTCCAGTGTGTGTTTGTTGTTATTGAACGAGGTCCACCCACATTCATCAACCTAATGACATTGGCAATTAAATGATTTGTGTCTTATTTTGTTTGTAGACTTAACTTAGATGAAGAATGTACATTAATTAACATCAAGGTTTCACATACGTTTTATTGCTGCTTTAGATTCTGTAAATTCTGTTTCTCCAGTGATAGATTTCACTTAATGTGTTTCCATGTTCGATTCCATTAAGTTTAATGACCTCATTTGCTCTGGCCGTTTTTTTCTTCTTCCCATTTTATTATTCCTCCTTTGCTGTGGCTCATAATGCGACTGTATGCTGCTCTAATATCTCAATTTCTCTGCCAGAGATCATAAATGATTCATCTCATTCTAAAATTCTATCATGATCTAAAACTAGTGAATGGAAAGATTCTGGAAGATTTCTTGCTCATGATCCAATTTTCTAATATTTTCACTGACCTCCTCACATTGCGTATTCACAGACCTTGAAATGTAAAATAACGTTAAGTTGTCTCTGTTTGTTAGTGAATACTATGTGACCATGGTGAAATGGGCCACCAGCACCAAACTGGCCATCAACTGGCTGAACAGAGCCCAGAACATCTCCATACTGACCCTGTGTGAGGCCACGACAGGCGTCTGCACTAAGGTACGAACGAGTCCAGTGAACACGTGACGTCTGCTGCTCGTCTTCATGCACCGAGTGAAAACTGTCACGCTTCTGTTTTCAGAAACACGAGGATGAAAGTGAAGGATGGTTGCACAGACAGGTGAGAATATAAATATACTTATTATGAGTTGTCTATTGTGTTTAACAGATTAAAGCTTTGTTTTCATAGAATCTGAAAAATGACATGACAATGGTGCTTGATTTTGCATGTTAACTTTTGTAAATTGTAACAGTGGGTACTTTTTTGTAGAACTATTAAGTAAACCCATTTATTAAGTGTTAAATTGTGTTTTTATGTAAGTTAAGTGAGTGATTTAATTATTGTGTATCTTCAGAATGAGAGACCTCTGTTTTCCAAAGATGGCCTCAAGCTGTTCTTCACTCGAGCGATTCCTCAAGGAGGCCGGGGCAAGTTCTTCCACATCTCCATGTCCATCTCCCAGGTACAAGGATGTTCATGTGTCGATTACTACTGAGAATCAGAAAACATGTGTAAAACAACTAAGTGATAAAGGTTGCAGGGTCATGCTAAAACAATCATACTTTAGTTGTACACAAACAAACGTTTAGGTGTTTTAAGTTCCTAGTAAATAATCGTACTTATGTACAAGTCTGACTTATTCTAAACTTTGAAAATCTGCTTAACTTACCCAACATGTACTAAACTCTTCTCTTTCTCTGTGTACTTTTCTCCACCTAAAAGCCGAACACCAGTACAGACACGCTGCAGTCCATCACCTCTGGAGACTGGGACGTCACCCAGGTCCTGGCCTACAGTGAGGACAGCCAGCTGATGTGAGTCCCTCACTCACAGCCACTCACAGCAATGCATCAACATCTTGCAGAAGTTTTTTTTTTTGGGGGGGGGGGTGCTGTGCACATTATTTATTCCCGAGCAAACAAAAGTCACATTGATGCAGCTTTAATTAATTTATTGAGCACTTATTAAGTCCTGTCAAGCTGTCATCCTCCTGGAGATTAGGCATGTGGAGGCGTAAAGAATTTATTCTCCCTGTAACCTTGGCTTGACACGATAATCATGTCAGCCGTGTCTGAAATAATGAGGAACCATGACGTGACACATGAGGAAATCACTTTCTGAGCTGGCAGACGCAGCTCCAACACTGAGGAAGGGGATGATTAAAATGGATTTTTAGCCCAAACCTTTTTTTTTAAAACTTGTTTTCGTCCTTCAAATATAATATAATAATAAAACAGTTAGTTTTATCTGATAAGAAAGCTTAAAAATAAGATGTTAGACAATGGGGTGGATGTTTCAGCACCACGGAGAGAGACAGAGAGCAAGAGACCACATGTTTGAATGGTTTCTGTCTCTGTCCGTGGTTCTGAAACAAGGATCCACTGTTTCCATCCACATGATCCTGTTTATCCTCACGCTGCCTATCCATTATGATCAATGGCCATTTTGAGAAGGCAGTTATTGTCTCTTGTGTTGGAGCCTCGTGTTCCTCCACCAGCTCGTAAACGTCCAAACAATAAACTGCTCTAATAGTTCAGGCAAAGTAGCGTTTTACGACCGACTAATTGTAAAATATTTTTTTTCAGCATAGATCATTTCTATGAGGTGTCCAGAACAACAAACTAAAAGTCCTAAGAAATCCTAGTTGAGGAAATATGTTTAATTCTCATCAATGTGTGCCAATAAGGCAACAATACACCCCAAAAAGACTATTTTTTTCCTTTACTCCAATCGAAATAAAACTTTACACAATGAAAGTAGCCATGAAACGTAACATTTTTTGTATTACAAGTTTCTTTTGAAATGAATTTGACAAGCACATGAGCTCCACACTTATTGAATATGTCCTAATTTGCATAGGCAAACACCATACATATGTATTACAAATCCATACATAAATGCATTTTCAAAGAAACTTGTAATACAAAAAATGTTACGTTTCATGGTTACTTTCATTGTGTAAAGTTTCATTTTGATTGGAGTAAAGGAAAAAAATAGTCTTTTTGGGGTGTATTGTTGCCTTATATGCACACATTGATGAGAATTAAACATATTTCCTCAACTAGGATTTCTTAGGACTTTTAGTATGTTGTTCTGGACACCTCATAGAAATAATCTATGCTGAAAAAAATTCTTTTACAATTACTTCTATTTTTGGCTCCAAAATGGGCTACTTTGCCTGGACTATAAATGTGCTCGGTGTAAAAAGCTCCCTCCGTCTCTGCTCCGCCCGGGAGGAGTGTGACTCATCGCCGTCACTCCCAGATCAGTTCACACCCACGCTTCCAGGCCAGGAGGCGACTGGGATCCGACTAACATGAGCTCACTTCTTTATGGAAACACATTCATTCTTTTGTTCAGAAGTGGTAACTGAACTCTACCAAACAAAAAACCCTTCTTCCCCACAGGGTTGCGATTCGACCTAGTTCTTTTCTAAAAGGATTCATTCCCCTTTTTTCCCTCCATCATTGATTTATAAAATAGAACTTCTCTAGTAGGTTGTGCTTGTACTTCTGCAACTTATAGTTCAGTCAGATCTAATGCCACGATATGTGTTTTTTTTCTGTTTGCATGAGTACAGATACTTCCTGAGCACTGAGGATGGTCCAAAGCGAAGGCATCTGTACAGGTAAGCCCTGCTCCTGTGGCATTTGTACCAACTGGGTTTGACAGTGGAAGCCGCTGACATTTTGCTCATGTGCATAAAAGTAGAAGTCTGCAAAACGTTGGCTGTATTCTTTGTTTTCTTAGCGCCGACACGTTTGGTTCGTTCAACCGCCGCTGCCTCTCCTGCGCCTTGTCCGACAGCTGTGGCTACATTAGCGGCTCCTTCAGCCACAACATGAGCTATTTCCTTCTCGACTGCCAAGGTAGCTAACACCTGCATGTCTCCTTCCTCTCTTTCTGCAACTCTCTGTTCATCCTCACGACTTTATGAAGGCAATCGAGGCTGAAGTTTAACAGCACGGTGCAAGTTCTGCTTTTATTATGTTACTGTGTTCTATGTGGAACAAGGGGATTAATCATCAACATTTTAATGCTTTATTTTACTATGACATTTCCACCGCTGCACTGTGATGTTGATTTATTGTTGAAGAACTGTTCAAAGACAAATAATAAGAGTTTATTTATTGATGAATAGAAAATACAACCCAGCAACAAAGCAAAACTATATAAACCTTTCTTTAATCCGAGCACACACTCATAACACATCCCTCAGGATATTATTAAATAAACTTTCTTTATTCCTCTGCTCCAGTAACGGCCAGTGGCTGGAGGCTTTATGTTTCATGTTGTGGAGAAAAAAGGGAAGATGTCCTGCCTCGTGAACCTGATATCTCCCGACTGCCTTGAAGGAATCCTTTCACATGTGGTAGAAAGATTCATTTGGAATCAAGGATTAGCTGATTTGATTTTGGTAGATAAAGGGAAAGGTCATGGTGGCCTCACAAAATATGTTCACTCGGACTCAAAGATGAAGTGATTAGATTTCAGTGGTCAAAGGTAAAGGACTCAGATTTTGTAGATGGAAACCACACTGGTTGGTGAAGGCATACAATCTGGTTTACTGTGTTTTCTGTGTTCGTCTTGGCTTGACATTGAAAAGAGGCTTTCATCAATTGGCAACAGAAAAATATCACAGATCACAGAGGACAGTATTTGAGTAGCTGAAGGTCGGTGTTATTCTACAGTCGCTGCACTTCTTTGTCATGTGTTTGGACGACTGGAGGCATCGAGCTGTCAACAGACCGAGTCCTTGAATGTCGCTTCTCTCTGCAATGTTTACCAGCCAGTTTTCATCAACAAGAAAAAAATACCCTTGTCGTTCCAATCCGTCCACTTCTAATGTATACGCACTGGGCTGGCCGTGAAAATACAGAGAGAACAAGGCAAAGCACTTTTCGAGATCAGAAGAATATCACAATGTCATCGCACTGTGTTCACACTGCCACAGAAATAGAGCCCGAGGTGTCAGAAGATTCCTGCGTGTGTGTGATCAGTGTCAGACTTCAGAGTGTAATCGCTGATCAAACAATCACCTCTGATCCGAACTAAGTGATCATCACTGAACGCAGATCAAGTAGCGAGCGGCCCCGATGCCGTCAAACTGCCTCTCAGTCGACCCCACTAATCAATGAGAGTCAATGAAGAATTCATGTGATGAGGTTATAATATCATTACCACGAAAAGAGAGAGAGAGGAGGAAGAGGAAAGAGGGAGCGAGTCCAACAACTGCAGCCTCAGTGTTCCTGTGCACAATTTGCTAAGTGCATCAATCACTTCACTCGCCGTCCATCCTCGGGCCTCGTCGAGGTTTCAGAGGCTTTAGAGGGACTTTGCTTGTGGCCTAGATATGGACGAGCCTTTCCAGCTGATGCATTACATAAATCAGGAGACTAACGAAATGCCTCTTTGTCTGATGGACGTGTCTCTGTCTGTTTTGATCAATTCAGACTCAGACTAGAAACGAAAAACACTCAAATTCAGCAGAATAAATCATTTACTGTTATTTTTGCTATCAGACAAAAGGCTGATGTTGATGATGATGAGACTAAAGAAGTGTTTCCCCCCCCCCCCACGTTTCTCCTCAGGCCCCGACATCCCGTTCGTGGCCATTTACAAGACGCAGAGAGACGCAGAAAGTGAGACACAAGACAGAGAAAGTGAGTTTTTCAACCATTTATCATTTTCCAGACTCAGAATGATCCTGCAGACGAGTCCGCCTTGTTTTTTTAATTTGCATATAGTAGCAACATTGAAAATGACCTTGTGGAATAGGGCCGTGTTTCCACTGCAGTGACCACCTGTGCACTGAGTCATCGTTTGTCCAAGAGCCAAGTCCCGCTTGATGGAAGTAATCACATTACTCCTCACAATGGATGTACTCATTAAATTATGAGCTGCCCAACAGCAACATCAGCATGCTGTAATTTGATTACTAAAGTGTGTGTGTTTGTGTGTCTGTGTGTGTGTGTGTGTGTGTGTGTGCGCCAGCCGGTGTGTCATCTTTCATCAACATGATGTCGCTGCCCTGACTTTGTTAAAACAAGTCTGCAGTTTGATTTTATTACTGCAGC
The DNA here is from genome assembly GCF_963576545.1 of Limanda limanda. Classification (NCBI taxonomy): domain Eukaryota; kingdom Metazoa; phylum Chordata; class Actinopteri; order Pleuronectiformes; family Pleuronectidae; genus Limanda; species Limanda limanda. The sequence goes on from NC_083655.1 coordinate 2,911,523, forward strand.
TGTGATTTTTTGTGGGTAATTGAGTTCATTCAGCTTCACAGGCTGTTTCTACACTGACAGGTTCTGCTGCAGTTCACATCACTGACATCTGTAACGAATGCAACGTGTCGTTAGGAGAGTGTTGATCACAGGGAGGAAGCTGCCTGTGTTCAGAGTGCGTTTCCTCTGACTTCAGCTTCCAGTGCAACCAAAGGCAATGAGCCGGCTGCACAAACCACCTGTTACCTGCTGAATAAGCACAGCTGGTTTCTCTTTCTAGGGCAAACTCTGGATTATCCAGGTCACAGATTCACCTGCTCTCATGTCTGTGGGGTCGGATTAGTTGAGGTTCATGTGGGAGGACTGGGAGGATTCTGATAATGTGTGGGCGTTATTTCTTGTTTGAATTTAAAAAACACAGCTCCACACATTGTTTTCCATATTTTAATGAATAAATCCTCATTCTAGAAAATAGCTGAAGAAGATTGTAAACAAATTTTCTGTTGTTTAACAGATTTTAATATGTTTAGTTTTGGTTTCAAGATGTAACTTCAGATGTATAATTTGAACTTGAACCACGTCTCTCTCTAAACATGAAGACACACATCTGGTTTTCTGTCTGCAGGTATCACAGAAGTCTACAAACTGGAGAGCAACGAGAACCTGAGGCTGACCTTGGATTCCATGCAGATGCCCACAGTGGAGTACAAGGAGATCCACATGGATGATTACAGTACGTGTCACAGCCGGAGTTAAACATCAGGAAACAACCAGAAACATGCAAATTAGATACTGAACAATAAAGCTGTGTCTGCGTTTATGTAGAAATTAGTCTTAAAATGTGGTTAAAAGTTAATTTAACAGTTTCTTTAGTGACACGACAGCAGAAACTGCTCTGAGGAGAATAACGTCACATACATTCCTGAAGCAGTTCTGTGTGAGAAAGGGTATTTTTTCTTAAATCCTTAATATTAGTCGAGCCAGCAGATCTGAGCCACAGCAGCTGGAGGCGCCTGTTTGAAGTTATTGCTGCCAAAGGAGGTTCAACCAGTTATTAAAATCTAAAGGTGCACCAGCGCTGTCAATGTGTAATGGATGTGTTCAATAAAACCCCCAAAGATTACGAGATGATATATTAGATGATGATATTAGCTTATTGTTTTTGTCTATTCTACCGACTTAGAGGAAGATCAGATCCCATTTCATGGCAAATTAATGTAGAAAAAGTCAATTCCAAAAGGATCAATTACTTTTTTCTCCCACTGTAGTTAAATGTGGTGTTTTAATTATAATTTAATCTGAAAACACATCAGTTAAGCTGCCATTAGGGCAAAAATATCAGTTTTTTTTACCTCCTGCAATTAAAATCTATTTGTCATTTGTTTTAGCCTCTCCCAATTAATTAGATTTCCAGAAAAATAAATTAGATGTAATTATTAAAGATAGCGGATATTTAAAAGTATGAATTAAATGTTGTGTTCCATCAGGCTTCATTGAAGTGTGTTTATTGTGTGTCTGCCTCACAGCTTTGTCGATGCAGATCCTGAAGCCCGCCGGCTTCGTGGAGACGAACCACTACCCGCTGCTCCTGCTCGTGTGAGTATCAGACAACGCTTTCACACACTCACACATCGGAGAAGTTTGTGTGACTCACATCCACTCGTCTCTCCGATGTGTTGTTCTCATCGAAGGAGATTTCCTTGGCAGAACTTTAATCAGACTTATTCACCAAACACAAGGATGCGTTGCTCTGTCCTCTAGACAGATGATGACTTCATTGCGGATGAGGAAACGTCTCCTGCTGTTCTTCTTATTCTGTCATTAGCGTTTTGTTGTTTTACTCCGTACCTCACATCTCAGCTTGGCCTCACACGCTCTGCTTGTACATGTCAGACTCTCTGCATGTAAACATTTTCAATCCTGAGAAGTTTCATCATTACTTTCTCAAATCATCTTTGGAATAAATTCAACTTTCCAATCCTGCGTAGAGAAGCAAGAGAACCCATCAAACTTCCTCTGTAGAAATGTGTGTGTGTAATCAGTCTGTCCTTGTTACTGTGCAGCGATGGGACACCTGGTGGTCAGATGGTGTCAGAGCAGTTTCACATGGACTGGTCCACAGTGCTGGTGAGCAGCTTTGGCGCCATCGTGATGCGCTGCGACGGCCGGGGGAGTGGCTTCCAGGGAACCAACCTGCTGCACCGCATCCAGAAGAGAGTGGGCGTGTTCGAGGAGCAGGATCAGAAGGACGCGCTCAAGTATGTCTGGAGCTGCATCTTTTCATCTTGTGTTCCTGAAAACATCAGACGGGTGTTAAATGGCGATTTGTTTAACAGAGAGTTGTTCAGGACAATTAAAGCAAAACATCATTGTAGGAGATGCTTTAAAAGAAGAGCCGTCAGATCCAAATCTGTGTCATGATGTTAAGAAATGATAATTGTGTTAACATGAGGCCACATATTTTATAATATGCAAATTCAAAATATGGATTTAATAACTTAAAAAGCTGCAAAATAATATTACCACCATCCTGTTTTTTTTCCTGCAGCTTATCCGCGGTCACCTTTCAACTTGACTTACCGAAGCAATAGAAAGTTCCTTTAAAACTTGACAAACAACTGTTTACCTGACGTGAACCTGTGTTTATCTGTTGCAGTTTTCTTTTGAAAGAGTCGTATGTTGACAAAACCAGAGTTGGGGCCTTTGGACAGGTAGGAGACGAGTCACTGTGGAGCTGAGAGGAATCAAACATGTGTCTGTGGACGTCACCACCTGTGATAACATGCGTCTTCTGTCTGTGTGTGTCTGTGTGTGTGTGTGTGTCAGGTGTATGGCGGCTACGTGACCAGCTTGTTGGTCAGCGGCGAGGAGACTCCAGTGAAGTGTGGAGCCGTGCTGTCGCCCATCACAGACTTTGAATTATATGGTGAGAGAAAATTTGAAATCTGTAGCCTCTGCTCTGTGTCGTAAACAAATCCAGTTTCTCTGCTGTGGCCGTGGAGTCGTCAAAAACAGGGAGAGGATGCAGAGATTGTGAATCTGGAACCTTTAACCCTGCAACTGGAAGTAGTTTCAGTGGCTGTGTTAAACATAAACATGAACCGTGTGAGGAAGGAGCTCGTTCACCTCCTCGTTGAGCTGCTGCCGATGCACCGGGAACCCAATCAAACAAAGATACCTACACCGGCCTCACCCCGGCTGCCAAAGGAATGGAAATGTGTGAAATGCAGAATTGTGTGAAGAGGAGGTTGATGGAGAGAGAGAGAGAGAGAGAGAGAGAGAGAGAGAGAGAGAGAGAGAGAGAGAGAGAGAGAGAGAGAGAGTGCACTCCTGTAACCATAGATTTCACAGAGTCAGGAAACTGCAAATTAAGGAGGAGCTGGATTTGGCGGCGTGACGAATTTCTCATCTATTTGATTTCTCTCGCTTTGCCGGAGGGGGCGAGAGACATGCCGTGACACCGGATGAGTTCAGAATTGCAAATGATGACGGTCCGCGGCAGCTTAGAGACTTAATAATATGTTCATGTGTGAATTAATCTGAACGTGGTGAAGAAAAACCTGAAAATGTCGACTTTTCCTCCTCAAAGTCTCGAGAGAGAGAAACTTGATTTTGATGCCGAGGAAAAGTATTAATTGCATCTTTTATTTCCAGCCTCTGCATTTTCAGAGCGATACCTCGGATTGCCAAAACCTGATCCACGGGCATACGCAGTAAGATTTCATTATGACAGTTTTAATATCTCAAATTCCAGTTGATTATTGTAAAAATCCAATTGATCCCCTTTGCTTCTGTGTGTCTTTACTCTGCAGATGGCAAATCTAGCACATAGAGCGTCTCAGTTTATGGACAAGAAGTTTCTTATTATCCATCCGACAGCCGACGGTAAGTCCAGAATTATTGAAAGGTGCAAAGAGAATATAAAAAAATGGAATCTGACGTTTTTGGCATCTGTCTGGTTCTGTATTTTGCAGAAAAAGTTCATTTCCAACATACGGCTAAATTCATTGCACAGCTCATCAATGAAAAGGCCAACTACACTTTACAGGTACGTGGTTCTACGCTGCACAGCCAGTGTCTCTGCTCCTCTTTCTCTTCCCTCGTTCGCTGAGTCTCCAGCCTTCCGGGACTTCTCCATCCCGGCGGGGATCCCGCAGCAGGCCGAGGATTAGCCGCTAACAATGCCTTTCTTCCACAAAATGAGATTATGAGACCTCGGCGGGCAAACTGCATTAACACCGGCACTAATCCAATTAGGAGACAGTGAAGAGCGGCTGGATGCTCGTCGGAGCTCGTTATTGACCCGGAGACGAGTCACTTGGCTCACACACACACACATTGACCTGGTTCCTGCAGCAGCTTCTGTGGGTTTCAGGTCAACACGAGTAAACACGATTACTCAGCTAGAATGTGTGTTAAGCTCATGAAATGAACGTCCCACTGGTGCTGGATTCATTTCTGATTTAACGGAAAATAATAATAGTTTTAAAGGAGCTTTCTTTTTGTATAATTCCAAACATAAACCAAGTTGATTGGACAAGAAATGACTAAACCTTGAGCTTTTTTATTCTTTGTCCACGTAGTTCACTTTCAATGATCTACAATCAGCATTTCAACCAAAGGGTGAATTAAAGTTTTCATTATGAGAACCCTTATATATAGAGTTCTGGTTTGTGGTGAGGTTTGGAAACTTTCCCCTCTTGTTTGATGAAGTTCTTATCGTGTTCTCCCGTCTCAGATCTACCCGGACGAAGGCCACTTCATCCACAGTGAGGCCACGAGGCAGCACCTCAGCCAGTCCCTGGTGAACTTCTTCGAGGAATGCTTCAGGCTACCGGAGCGAGTGTTTGAGGAGGCTCTGGAGGAGGAGAGCGAAGAGGAGGGTTAGCTCGGCCTCGCTGGGCTCCTGCGCCCCGCGTCCCCCCCCCGCCCGCCCATACAGTCATCTACCACCACACTGGCGTCCCAACAGTCCACAATATGCAACTCTCATCTGCTCTTTCACTGGTTTTGGTTTTGCATCTGGATTCCCTGCGTGTCCACCTGGGGAACATGAGACCTTCCAGCAGCCGACGGATCTACTCCTGCTTCTATCCTACTCGTTTCGTGCCCGGGGTTCGAACCCAAACGGCCGACAAGAGACCGCTGACTCGACCCGATGTTTTGGAATATACCGATCGACATGACAGGAAGCTGTCTCCTCCTCCTCCTCCGCAGGATGGACCAGCTCCTCCAGAGCAGTGGAGAGGAAGCACCGGCTCTCACACAGACTTTGACGCTGTGAGGAGAAGGAGCACCGATCAGCACATAACTCCAGGGCTTGTATATTAATGGAAATCAGACGCCCGGTGGGAAAAAAAACAAAACGCTTCTGTGGGGCGTCTGGAAACGTGCAGGATGCAGGAAATGTAACTATTTTTAAAGTCGTGAAGAACTTTTCCTTGTTGGACTGTGGTCGTGTCTGTTGTTCTTATGTAAAATAGCACACAAACATTCACTCGGCTATTACGGAGACATTTTCTTTTTGGATTCCATGTTTGCCCCCCCGATGTTGGTTTCATCTTGCTGCCTCATGTATTCCAGTGATGCCGATCGAATTCTCCGACTGGCAAAGTGTTTGGAAGAACAGAATCACGATGGGTTTCTTAATGTTCATTTTAGATTGTTTTTAACCTGGTTTTAACAAATGTTCTTAACAGAAACTTGTTTTGGTCACTGTGCCTTACTTTGTCAGAACACATCCTGCTGTGGGACTCATTTTACTGGACTGGTTTGATATTTGGGGAAATATATTTATGTGTGATTGCTCCCATTCGTTTCCGTCCCGAACAAAAACGAAGTTACAGCCACACCAGCCAATTAGCTTAGTGTTAGGACAGAGGCGGAGCTAGTTAGGGTTAGTTAGCTGTAGATCAATCTGCCAACCAGCTGCACACTGTGATTTAAAGAAAAGGAAATACATCTTCACACCGAGGTTAAAAATGAACAGAATCAAGAAACCAGTGTTTGTTATCGAACGTTACCTAAACTTCAAATCGGTGAACACGTGGTACGAGGTTCGAAGACAGGAAGCCGACAGGTGAGTCGTGTTATATTCTGAAAACATGTTTGCTTCACAGTCCAACTCATGGAAAATACAGAATATAAAAGGATGAATTACTGAGGCACAAGTTTCATTTTCCATGTTTCTAATTTCTTTTTATTTAAATGGACATTTGTGTTACATTTCAGTGCATGTTCAGAAGTTTTTTGCAGCCCCCCCGATCAGTTCCACACGGTACTTTTGACATCTTGAATGTTCCTTACTGGATTGCATAGATTACATTTCCAGTAGTATTGTGATTGAGAACCCAGTCTCGTCAGCTTGATGTGTAAATGTTATTCAAATATCATTTTATTCTAAATAGAGAAAAAAACAATATTACCTGAGTGTTATTTGTGCATAAAAGCATTTTGGAAATTACATTTGACTTTTCATTTCTCTCCTCCTGTTGCTGTCCTGGACTTGAGTTGGAAGTGGTCGTTATAAATAACCAATCGCAAACTCTTTTGCCCGAGGTTGAGGACGTTTTCAAAGACGTTAAACGTTGTAACCCGAAGCATAGAAACAGATTAATGGCAGATTGTGGCATGAAGGTAAATGTTAGAATAAAAAAAGTAGATATTTTATCAGCGTACAATGTTTTTGGCTCATTAGACCCCGAGCACTGACATGACGGGTGAGGCCCTATTGAAATTGTAAGGATTATTATTATTATTCAGACAAATTAATTGGCTTTTTGAGGGCTTTAACATACTCAAACTCTTACCAAAATTTGCAGAAAGTTAGAAAGTGGTGAAAATTTACGTATTCTGGAGAAATTTTCAATGGGCTCAACGGTGCCCCCCGAGACCCCCAGAATCGATACACAGGTGTATCATGACCAGACAAACAAAAAAGTCTTTAGGTGCAATTGGAAAAACACAACAGGAAGCCTGCTATTTTGCATTTAGTGGCCATTTTGGCCATATTCCACATTTTTACTTTGATGTACTTGTACCAGGGCTTCCATCGGATCAACTTCAAATTGAGATGAGTGTCATCACAACAAGATGGAGATAAAAACTGACCGAGGGATTGATTTTTCGTCACACGGTGTGACCGTGGCGTGGCGTCAAAGTTTGATTACACGCGATTAAAACACAATGTTCTGTAACGCGGACATACTTGGACCATGAATCCTTTGATGCTGAGCCGCAAACAAACAACTCCACTCCTGCAGTATCAGTCTTCCTAGATCAAAGGAAACTTTATGTCTTGCAAAGGTCACGTCTCTTTCTCGCTCAGAATTGGGACATTTCCTCAAACCGTGTCAACGGCGAAAGTTCATCCTTCGCCAAAGGAGACGATGTTGGCATAACTCCACTGTGTATTGTCCTATCACCACCAAACTTCTGTCTCATGATCAGAGTCCAAGCCTGATCATTATTTTTTTTTTTTTAGGTAAAAAGCATGCAGCGCTTCAAAATGCATGTGCTCGGGCCCACCCAGTGCTGCTTTGCAGCCCTAGAAATTTTAGAAATTGTATTTTATAGTTGGTACTATCCAGGGTTGAGCAATTCTGGTTTTACTTGTGTTTTTCTTTGTGAAGCCCTTTGTAGGTTGGTTTTTATTCATTGAAAACATTCGTTAACTTTTCTGGAAACTTTGAAGAATGTGAATCTTACAACCTGAGCTGTTGTGAGCTGAATGTGACAGTTCCCAGTGCAACTATTCACTTTGAGATGTGATAACACAGATAAGAACCAGCTCCTCCCAGTCAGGACATGTCTGTGTCTCCTCCCTTCACAGGCGTGTCAGTGTAAGAACCAGTGAACAACAAGCTGTGAACTGTGGGAGCTGAGTCACTGCAGGGAGTGAACGAGAGGGGGAGGGGCAGGGTTCTGTTTGTGTTCAGAGGAAGTGAAACTGTTCTACAGTCACTGGCAGCAGCTGAAATGGCGCAGCAAGAAAATCAACTGGACAGAGAAAGATTCTCCTGTTCGATCTGTCTGGATCCACTGAAGGATCCGGTGACTACTGGCTGTGGACACAGCTACTGTAAGAGCTGTATTAACACCCACTGGGACAAAGAGGAGGAGAGAGGAAGCTACAGCTGTCCTCAGTGTAGACAGACCTTCACACCGAGGCCTGTCCTGGAGAAAAACACCATGTTAGCTGATTTAGTGGAGGAGCTGAAGAAGACTGGACTCCAAGCTGCTCCTGCTGATCACTGCTATGCTGGACCTGAAGATGTGGCCTGTGATGTCTGCACTGGGAGGAAACTGAAAGCTCTCAAGTCCTGTTTGGTTTGTTTGGCCTCTTATTGTGAAAAACACCTCCAGCCTCATCTTCAGTCAGCCCCATTGAAGAAGCACAAGCTGGTGGAGCCCTCGGAGAAGCTCCAGGAGAACATCTGCTCTCGTCACGACGAGGTGATGAAGATATTCTGCCGCACTGATCAGCAGTGTATCTGTTATCTCTGCTCTGTGGATGAACATAAAGACCACGACACAGTGTCAGCTGCAGCAGAAAGGACTGAGAGGCAGAGAGAGCTCGGGCTGAGGAGACAAACAATCCAGCAGAGAGTCCAGGACACAGAGAAAGACGTGAAGCTGCTTCGACAGGAGGAGGAGGCCATCAACAACTCTGCTGATAAAGCAGTGGAGGACAGTGAGAAGATCTTCACTGAGCTGATCCGTCTGCTGGAGAAAAGAAGCTCTGATGTGGAGCAGAAGATCAGATCCCAACAGGAAACTGAAGTGAGTCGAGTCAGAGAGCTTCAGGAGAGACTGGAGCAGGAGATCACTGAGCTGAAGAGGAAAGACCATGAACTGAAGCAGCTCTCAGACACAGAGGATCACAACCAGCTTCTACACAACTACCCCTCACTGTCACCACTCAGTGAATCTACACACTCATCCAGCTTCAGGATCCGTCCTCTGAGGAACTTTGAGGACGTGACAGCAGCTGTGTCACAGGTCAGAGGTCGACTACAGGACATTCTGAGTGAGACAGAGACAGAGATTTTACATATTGTGTCTCAAGTGGATGTTTTACTGCCACAACCAGAGCCAGAGACCAGAGCTGACTTCCTAAAATATTCACAAGAAATCACACTGGATCCAAACACAGCAAACAGATATATGTTATTATCTGAGGGAAACAGAAAAGTAACAGGAACGAGAGAAAATCAGTCTTATTCTGATCACCGAGACAGATTTACTGGTTCTCTTCAGGTCCTGAGTAGAGAGAGTCTGACTGGACGTTGTTACTGGGAGATGGAGGTGAGAGGAGTTTATGTAGCAGTCACTTACATGAATATCAGCAGAGCAGGAGGTAAATGTGCATTTGGATTAAATGATAAATCTTGGTCTTTATTTTGTGATAAAGAAAGTTATAGCTTTTATTACAACGGGATCAAGACTCCAGTGTCAGGTCCTCGGTCCTCCAGAGTAGGAGTGTACCTGGATCACAGTGCAGGTGTTCTGTCCTTCTACAGCGTCTCTGACACCATGACTCTCCTCCACAGAGTCCAGACCACATTCACTCAGCCTCTCTATGCTGGAGTTAGGATTCATTATTTTGACTCCAGAGCTGAGTTCTGTAAACTCAAATAGACTCGAGTCATTAAAAGCAGTGATTTACATTCTGTGTGTAAATCTTTAACTTCTTTTGTCTCCATGTTTGTTGATCAAAGTTCGTCGTGGTGACGTTTCTGCTCCGCACAGAGATCAGCTGTCAATCAAACACTGACCTTCCTTTATCACACATATTTAGTTCTCACTTTGTAAAAGACAGAAATCTATAATTACACTGACATGAATGTGTTTGAAAGAACTAATGTTGCTGTTGTTTACTAAATCAATGTAGAAATCAGGTTGTGTGATTTTTTAGAACCTGTTTTGATCCTGATCCTCATCAATGAGCTGATTATTTGTTCTTTTCTTTTCCACGTGAGATGGAGGTGAAACAAACTGAGTGTGTGTCCATGAAATCACCGAACAAGAGACACTGCACAGAATTTACTGATGAAATGATCAATGACCTCAGAGCGTCAACATGTCCAACAGATCAACTACAGGCTGGTTGGATTTACAGAGCATCAGTGTTCTGGGATGTTTGGTCACATTTAAATGTGGATCCTGGTTGGTTTTTATTAGAGCTCGTCTCTGTAAAGTGTGAATCCACTCGTCCTCATTGTATTTACATATTTAGTGAACGGGCTTATTGATCTGCTGCTGCTCTCATCACATGTTTCTTAAACATGTGATTATACATTTAAATCTCTTATATATGTATAAAGCAATAAAAATGAACGTTGAAATAAAGAATAAATCCAGTCTGTTCTTTTGTCTTTTTGTCTTCATTCCACTTCCAAGTTCAGACAGTGGTGGAGACAGCGATCATCCATGGAAACACTTCTGTTTACTCTACAAAGTCGGACAAGTCATGTTTTTCCACACAAAACACAAACAGTGATACTTTTTGTAAGTGTTCTAAGTCCAGACGACATTTTGTATCATCTTTAATAACAGGTATTTGCATATGAATTCCAAGTATTAGACACCAGAAGGATTCTCGCCCCTAACCCTCTTCTCTCGCCTGTAGATTCTACACATTCACATGTTTAATCTGTTTAATGAGAAGAACACAACTCAACACCTAACACCCCCCCACCCCACCCCCCTTCACATTAAGCTGCACTTGCTGATGTAATGATGAGGGTGACAGGACAGCGACATCACATCATGTGAGTTTGTAAATGTTGCCCGAGGCTGTTCTCCAGCAGACACGTTTACTCTGTGCATGTTAAGGGCGAATAATAAACTGTAAGGAGCAGTTACATAGAAGTTATACTTAAACCAAACTTTTATTTTGGGGACTGAAAGGATTCAACTATAACAAAAACCAAATCATAAAACGGCAATTAAAACCCTCTCTGGCTCTGTCCTCCTGTCAGATGTGATATTGCTTAAAAAAGGTGCAGAATAAAATGCTGTTCTATTTTGTTTTATTATTTATTGGCCACTTGGAAGCTATGGAGCGCCACAAGTGTCACATATCACAAAGTATTTCATTTATTAACAACAATTTGTGCGATTATTAAATAGGCATTTATGTTTTTCTTTACTGGTGATGGTTCATTATAGGAAGCAGCAGAACCCAACGCAACATTTACATGTTATCACTGTTAAAACCTTTTGGAATGTAAAGACAAGAACATTCAGGGTAAATGCAGCTGCATGCAGCATTAATATCACATGTAAACCAGCTTAAACATCATCTGACATTATGTAAATCCTGCACTGCATCATGCTGCACATTCCTGCAAATATCCCTTTTCCCCACTTAAGGCTTTTTCAACAAATTGATTAAAAGCAGCGAACAACAAATCAAACATGAAGATTTACCCGTTAAGATTCACAAGTGATGAATGCAGCCAATCAGCGGCTCAATGTGGAGAAGCTCAAGTGCAAACAGACTTCAGAAAACATAGATCTGCTCGAAGGCGCTGTGATTCCCAGTGTAAACAGGATTGTGGTTGTATATCAGTGCTTTGTTTTCCCCCTCCCCGGATGAAATATTTCATTATTCTAAATAGAGAAAAAAACAATATTACCTGAGTGTTATTTGTGCATAAAAGCATTTTGGAAATTACATTTGACTTTTCATTTCTCTTCTCCTGTTGCTGTCTGTTGAGCCCTTCAGGACCAGACAGCGTGTTCGTTGATTCGAGGTTCAAGTGGGAAAGGTAAATAATTAGACAAGTCCAGTGTTCAAAAGTCTCACAGTAGTACATTTATTGTATAAGAACAATACTTACAGAGAATCTCTGGAGTTCTGCCGGACACGTCACCAGGTCACTGGATCATGTCACGAAAGAAGCCCCTACTTTACCAAGTCCACAGTATTTGTAAAAGACACACAGTCCAACACAGAGGCGGTTCTTTTCTTCAGGACACTCAGCGATTGGCCAGATGTGTACTGTCTCTCAGAGTGCAGTTTTTGCAAACACATCATTGTTGAGAGAAGGTCCAATCTACCAGGTGTCTCTCAATATTGTGCCTTTATCAAGAAGGGAGTTTTTGCAGTGGAGAGACCCAGTAGATTGGACCTTAGAGGAGGATTTCATATGATTTTCCCATAATAATTCATGAAATGGTTCTTTGTTATAGTCCGGGCGCATCCTCTCTCCTTCCTGAGAATCCGTGCTTTCATTATCTCAAATCTCAAGATGAATTTCCCTTCTCACGCTTTTCCCAAATTGCACTTTGCAGTCAGATTAACACTCAAATGTTTGCACTCTGTGTTTGACCCTGTACCTGAGTCCAGAAATTATGTATCACTCCAGGATAAAATAAACAGTTGTAATATTGTTAATTCTATAAACTACACAGCTAATATTGATTCACAGGATATAATGTAGGTAAAATATAGTAGAATATATTCATAAGGTAGAAAACAAAACATAGATATCTCAACATGTCCTGGACTTGAGTTGGAAGTGGACGTTATAAATAACCAATGGCAAACTCTTTTGCCCGAGGTTGAGGACATTTTCAAAGACATTTAACTTTGTAACCCGAAGCATAGAAACAGATCAATGGCAGATTGTGGTATGAAGGTAAATGTTAGAAAAAAAAAGTAGATATTTTATCAGCGTACAATGTTTTTGGCTCATTAGGGCCCGAGCACTGACATGACAGGTGAGGCCCTATTGAAATTGTAACGATTATTATTATTATTATTCAAACAAATAAATTGGCTTTTTGAGGGCTTTAACATGCTCAAAGTCTTACCAAAATTTGCAGAAAGTTAGAAAGTGGTGAAAATTTACGTATTCTGGAGGAATTTTCAATGGGTGTCGCAAAATGGCTCAACGGTGCCCCCCGAGAACCCCGGAATGTGTTAACATTGACCGATCTTCATAAAAATCGATACACAGGTGTATCATGACCAGACAAACAAAAAAGTCTTTAGGTACAATTGGAAAAACGCCACAGGAAGCCTGCTATTTTGCATTTAGTGGCCATTTTGGCCATATTCCACATTTTTACTTTGATTTACTTGTACCAGGGCTTTCATCGGATCAACTTCAACTTCTACTTGTGAAGCCCTTTGTAAGTTGGTTTTTATTCCATTGAAAAGATTCATTAACTTTTCTGGAAACTTTGAAGAATGTGAATCTTACAACCTGAGCTGTTGTGAGCTGAATGTGACAGTTCCCAGTGCAACTATTCACTTTGAGATGTGATAACACAGATAAAAACTCACAACCAGCTCCTCCCAGTCAGGACATGTCTGTGTCTCCTCCCTTCACAGGTGTGTCAATGTAAGAACCAGTGAACAACAAGCTGTGAACTGTGGGAGCTGAGTCACTGCAGGGAGTGAATGAGAGAGGGAGGAGCAGAGTTCTGTTTGTGTTCAGAGGAAGTGAAACTGTTCTACAGTCTCTGGCAGCAGCTGAAATGGCGCAGCAAGAAAATCAACTGGACAGAGAAAGATTCTGCTGTTCGATCTGTCTGGATCCACTGAAGCATCCAGTGACTACTGGCTGTGGACACAGCTACTGTAAGAGCTGTATTAACACCCACTGGGACAAAGAGGAGGAGAGAGGAAGCTACAGCTGCCCTCAGTGTAGACAGACCTTCACACCGAGGCCTGTCCTGGAGAAAAACACCATGTTAGCTGATTCACTGGAGGAGCTGAAGAAGACTGGACTCCAAGCTGCTCCTGCTGATCACTGCTATGCTGGACCTGAAGATGTGGCCTGTGATGTCTGCACTGGGAGAAAACTGAAAGCTCTCAAGTCCTGTTTGGTTTGTTTGGCCTCTTATTGTGAAAAACACCTCCAGCGTCATCTTCAGTCAGCTCCATTGAAGAAGCACAAGCTGGTGGAGCCCTCGGACAAGCTCCAGGAGAACATCTGCTCTCGTCACGACGAGGTGATGAAGATATTCTGCCGTACTGATCAGCAGTGTATCTGTTATCTCTGCTCTATGGAGGAACATAAAGACCACGACACAGTTACAGCTGCAGCAGAAAGGACTGAGAGGCAGAGAGAGCTCGGGCTGAGGAGACAAACAATCCAGCAGAGAGTCCAGGACACAGAGAAAGACGTGAAGCTGCTTCAACAGGAGGAGGAGGCCGTCAATGACTCTGCTGATAAAGCAGTGGAGGACAGTGAGGAGATCTTCACTGAGCTGATCCGTCTGCTGGAGAAAAGAAGCTCTGATGTGGAGCAGCAAATCAGATCCCAGCAGGAAACTGAAGTGAGTCGAGTCAGAGAGCTTCAGGAGAGACTGGAGCAGGAGATCACTGAGCTGAAGAGGAAAGACCATGAACTGAAGCAGCTCTCAGACACAAAGGATCACAACCAGCTTCTACACAACTACCCCTCCCTGTCACCACTCAGTGAATCTACACACTCATCCAGCATCAGGATCCGTCCTCTGAGGTACTTTGAGGACGTGACAGCAGCTGTGTCACAGGTCAGAGGTCGACTACAGGACATTCTGAGTGAGACAGAGACAAAGATTTTACAGATTGTGTCTCAAGTGGATGTTTTACTGCCACAACCAGAGCCAGAGACCAGAGCTGACTTCTTCAAATATTCACAGGAAATCACACTGGATCCAAACACAGCAAACAGACATCTGTTATTATCTGAGGGAAACAGAAAAGCAACATGCGTGAGTAAAAATCAGTCTTATGCTAATCACCCAGACAGATTCACGCATAATCTTCAGGTCCTGAGTAGAGAGAGTCTGACTGGACATTGTTACTGGGAGATGGAGGTGAGAGGAGTTGATGTAGCAGTCGCATACAAGAATATCAGCAGAGCAGGAGGTAAATGTGCATTTGGATTAAATGATAAATCTTGGTCGTTATTTTGTGATAAAGAAAGTTATAGCTTTTATTACAACGACATCATGACTCCAGTGTCAGGTCCTCTGTCCTCCAGAGTAGGAGTGTACCTGGATCACAGTGCAGGTGTTCTGTCCTTCTACAGCGTCTCTGACACCATGACTCTCCTCCAAAGAGTCCAGACCACATTCACTCAGCCTCTCTATGCTGGAGTTAGGATTCATCATATTGACTCCAGAGCTGAGTTCTGTAAACTCAAATAGACTCGAGTCATTAAAAGCAGTGATTTAGATTCTGTGTGTTAATCTTTAACTTCTTTTGTCTCCATGTTTGTTGATCAAAGTTCGTCGTGGTGACGTTTCTGTTCCGCACAGAGATCAGCTGTCAATCAAACACTGACCTTCCTTTATCACACATATTTAGTTCTCACTTTGTAAAGACAGAAATCTATAATTACACTGACATGAATGTGTTTGAAAGAACTAATGTTGCTGTTGTTTTCTAAATCAATGTAGAAATCAGGCTGTGTGATGTTTTAGAACCTGTGTTGATCCTGATCCTCATCAATGAGCTGATTATTTGTTCTTTTCTTTTCCACATGTGAGATGGAGGTGAAACAAACTGATTGTGTGTCCATGAACTCATCCAACAAGAGTCACTGCACAGAATTTACTGATGAAATGATCAATGACCTCAGAGCGTCAACATGTCCAACAGATCAACTACAGGCTGGTTGGATTTACAGAGCATCAGTGTTCTGGGATGTTTGGTCACATTTAAATGTGGATCCTGGTTGGTTTTTATTAGAGCTCGTCTCTGTAAAGTGTGAATCCACTCGTCCTCATTGTATTTACATATTTAGTGAACGGGCTTATTGATCTGCTGCTGCTCTCATCACATGTTTCTTAAACATGTGATTATACATTTAAATCTCTTATATATGTATAAAGCAATAAAAATGAACGTTGAAATAAAGAATAAATCCAGTCTGTTCTTTTGTCTTTTTGTCTTCATTCCACTTCCAAGTTCAGACAGTGGTGGAGACAGCGATCATCCATGGAAACACTTCTGTTTACTCTACAAAGTCGGACAAGTCATGTTTTTCCACACAAAACACAAACAGTGATACTTTTTGTAAGTGTTCTAAGTCCAGACGACATTTTGTATCATCTTTAATAACAGGTATTTGCATATGAATTCCAAGTATTAGACACCAGAAGGATTCTCGCCCCTAACCCTCTTCTCTCGCCTGTAGATTCTACACATTCACATGTTTAATCTGTTTAATGAGAAGAACACAACTCAACACCTAACACCCCCCCACCCCACCCCCCTTCACATTAAGCTGCACTTGCTGATGTAATGATGAGGGTGACAGGACAGCGACATCACATCATGTGAGTTTGTAAATGTTGCCCGAGGCTGTTCTCCAGCAGACACGTTTACTCTGTGCATGTTAAGGGCGAATAATAAACTGTAAGGAGCAGTTACATAGAAGTTATACTTAAACCAAACTTTTATTTTGGGGACTGAAAGGATTCAACTATAACAAAAACCAAATCATAAAACGGCAATTAAAACCCTCTCTGGCTCTGTCCTCCTGTCAGATGTGATATTGCTTAAAAAAGGTGCAGAATAAAATGCTGTTCTATTTTGTTTTATTATTTATTGGCCACTTGGAAGCTATGGAGCGCCACAAGTGTCACATATCACAAAGTATTTCATTTATTAACAACAATTTGTGCGATTATTAAATAGGCATTTATGTTTTTCTTTACTGGTGATGGTTCATTATAGGAAGCAGCAGAACCCAACGCAACATTTACATGTTATCACTGTTAAAACCTTTTGGAATGTAAAGACAAGAACATTCAGGGTAAATGCAGCTGCATGCAGCATTAATATCACATGTAAACCAGCTTAAACATCATCTGACATTATGTAAATCCTGCACTGCATCATGCTGCACATTCCTGCAAATATCCCTTTTCCCCACTTAAGGCTTTTTCAACAAATTGATTAAAAGCAGCGAACAACAAATCAAACATGAAGATTTACCCGTTAAGATTCACAAGTGATGAATGCAGCCAATCAGCGGCTCAATGTGGAGAAGCTCAAGTGCAAACAGACTTCAGAAAACATAGATCTGCTCGAAGGCGCTGTGATTCCCAGTGTAAACAGGATTGTGGTTGTATATCAGTGCTTTGTTTTCCCCCTCCCCGGATGAAATATTTCATTATTCTAAATAGAGAAAAAAACAATATTACCTGAGTGTTATTTGTGCATAAAAGCATTTTGGAAATTACATTTGACTTTTCATTTCTCTTCTCCTGTTGCTGTCTGTTGAGCCCTTCAGGACCAGACAGCGTGTTCGTTGATTCGAGGTTCAAGTGGGAAAGGTAAATAATTAGACAAGTCCAGTGTTCAAAAGTCTCACAGTAGTACATTTATTGTATAAGAACAATACTTACAGAGAATCTCTGGAGTTCTGCCGGACACGTCACCAGGTCACTGGATCATGTCACGAAAGAAGCCCCTACTTTACCAAGTCCACAGTATTTGTAAAAGACACACAGTCCAACACAGAGGCGGTTCTTTTCTTCAGGACACTCAGCGATTGGCCAGATGTGTACTGTCTCTCAGAGTGCAGTTTTTGCAAACACATCATTGTTGAGAGAAGGTCCAATCTACCAGGTGTCTCTCAATATTGTGCCTTTATCAAGAAGGGAGTTTTTGCAGTGGAGAGACCCAGTAGATTGGACCTTAGAGGAGGATTTCATATGATTTTCCCATAATAATTCATGAAATGGTTCTTTGTTATAGTCCGGGCGCATCCTCTCTCCTTCCTGAGAATCCGTGCTTTCATTATCTCAAATCTCAAGATGAATTTCCCTTCTCACGCTTTTCCCAAATTGCACTTTGCAGTCAGATTAACACTCAAATGTTTGCACTCTGTGTTTGACCCTGTACCTGAGTCCAGAAATTATGTATCACTCCAGGATAAAATAAACAGTTGTAATATTGTTAATTCTATAAACTACACAGCTAATATTGATTCACAGGATATAATGTAGGTAAAATATAGTAGAATATATTCATAAGGTAGAAAACAAAACATAGATATCTCAACATGTCCTGGACTTGAGTTGGAAGTGGACGTTATAAATAACCAATGGCAAACTCTTTTGCCCGAGGTTGAGGACATTTTCAAAGACATTTAACTTTGTAACCCGAAGCATAGAAACAGATCAATGGCAGATTGTGGTATGAAGGTAAATGTTAGAAAAAAAAAGTAGATATTTTATCAGCGTACAATGTTTTTGGCTCATTAGGGCCCGAGCACTGACATGACAGGTGAGGCCCTATTGAAATTGTAACGATTATTATTATTATTATTCAAACAAATAAATTGGCTTTTTGAGGGCTTTAACATGCTCAAAGTCTTACCAAAATTTGCAGAAAGTTAGAAAGTGGTGAAAATTTACGTATTCTGGAGGAATTTTCAATGGGTGTCGCAAAATGGCTCAACGGTGCCCCCCGAGAACCCCGGAATGTGTTAACATTGACCGATCTTCATAAAAATCGATACACAGGTGTATCATGACCAGACAAACAAAAAAGTCTTTAGGTGCAATTGGAAAAACGCCACAGGAAGCCTGCTATTTTGCATTTAGTGGCCATTTTGGCCATATTCCACATTTTTACTTTGATTTACTTGTACCAGGGCTTTCATCGGATCAACTTCAACTTCTACTTGTGAAGCCCTTTGTAAGTTGGTTTTTATTCCATTGAAAAGATTCATTAACTTTTCTGGAAACTTTGAAGAATGTGAATCTTACAACCTGAGCTGTTGTGAGCTGAATGTGACAGTTCCCAGTGCAACTATTCACTTTGAGATGTGATAACACAGATAAAAACTCACAACCAGCTCCTCCCAGTCAGGACATGTCTGTGTCTCCTCCCTTCACAGGTGTGTCAATGTAAGAACCAGTGAACAACAAGCTGTGAACTGTGGGAGCTGAGTCACTGCAGGGAGTGAATGAGAGAGGGAGGAGCAGAGTTCTGTTTGTGTTCAGAGGAAGTGAAACTGTTCTACAGTCTCTGGCAGCAGCTGAAATGGCGCAGCAAGAAAATCAACTGGACAGAGAAAGATTCTGCTGTTCGATCTGTCTGGATCCACTGAAGCATCCAGTGACTACTGGCTGTGGACACAGCTACTGTAAGAGCTGTATTAACACCCACTGGGACAAAGAGGAGCAGAGAGGAAGCTACAGCTGCCCTCAGTGTAGACAGACCTTCACACCGAGGCCTGTCCTGGAGAAAAACACCATGTTAGCTGATTCACTGGAGGAGCTGAAGAAGACTGGACTCCAAGCTGCTCCTGCTGATCACTGCTATGCTGGACCTGAAGATGTGGCCTGTGATGTCTGCACTGGGAGAAAACTGAAAGCTCTCAAGTCCTGTTTGGTTTGTTTGGCCTCTTATTGTGAAAAACACCTCCAGCGTCATCTTCAGTCAGCTCCATTGAAGAAGCACAAGCTGGTGGAGCCCTCGGACAAGCTCCAGGAGAACATCTGCTCTCGTCACGACGAGGTGATGAAGATATTCTGCCGTACTGATCAGCAGTGTATCTGTTATCTCTGCTCTATGGAGGAACATAAAGACCACGACACAGTTACAGCTGCAGCAGAAAGGACTGAGAGGCAGAGAGAGCTCGGGCTGAGGAGACAAACAATCCAGCAGAGAGTCCAGGACACAGAGAAAGACGTGAAGCTGCTTCAACAGGAGGAGGAGGCCGTCAATGACTCTGCTGATAAAGCAGTGGAGGACAGTGAGGAGATCTTCACTGAGCTGATCCGTCTGCTGGAGAAAAGAAGCTCTGATGTGGAGCAGCAAATCAGATCCCAGCAGGAAACTGAAGTGAGTCGAGTCAGAGAGCTTCAGGAGAGACTGGAGCAGGAGATCACTGAGCTGAAGAGGAAAGACCATGAACTGAAGCAGCTCTCAGACACAAAGGATCACAACCAGCTTCTACACAACTACCCCTCCCTGTCACCACTCAGTGAATCTACACACTCATCCAGCATCAGGATCCGTCCTCTGAGGTACTTTGAGGACGTGACAGCAGCTGTGTCACAGGTCAGAGGTCGACTACAGGACATTCTGAGTGAGACAGAGACAAAGATTTTACAGATTGTGTCTCAAGTGGATGTTTTACTGCCACAACCAGAGCCAGAGACCAGAGCTGACTTCTTCAAATATTCACAGGAAATCACACTGGATCCAAACACAGCAAACAGACATCTGTTATTATCTGAGGGAAACAGAAAAGCAACATGCGTGAGTAAAAATCAGTCTTATGCTAATCACCCAGACAGATTCACGCATAATCTTCAGGTCCTGAGTAGAGAGAGTCTGACTGGACATTGTTACTGGGAGATGGAGGTGAGAGGAGTTGATGTAGCAGTCGCATACAAGAATATCAGCAGAGCAGGAGGTAAATGTGCATTTGGATTAAATGATAAATCTTGGTCGTTATTTTGTGATAAAGAAAGTTATAGCTTTTATTACAACGACATCATGACTCCAGTGTCAGGTCCTCTGTCCTCCAGAGTAGGAGTGTACCTGGATCACAGTGCAGGTGTTCTGTCCTTCTACAGCGTCTCTGACACCATGACTCTCCTCCAAAGAGTCCAGACCACATTCACTCAGCCTCTCTATGCTGGAGTTAGGATTCATCATATTGACTCCAGAGCTGAGTTCTGTAAACTCAAATAGACTCGAGTCATTAAAAGCAGTGATTTAGATTCTGTGTGTTAATCTTTAACTTCTTTTGTCTCCATGTTTGTTGATCAAAGTTCGTCGTGGTGACGTTTCTGTTCCGCACAGAGATCAGCTGTCAATCAAACACTGACCTTCCTTTATCACACATATTTAGTTCTCACTTTGTAAAGACAGAAATCTATAATTACACTGACATGAATGTGTTTGAAAGAACTAATGTTGCTGTTGTTTTCTAAATCAATGTAGAAATCAGGCTGTGTGATGTTTTAGAACCTGTGTTGATCCTGATCCTCATCAATGAGCTGATTATTTGTTCTTTTCTTTTCCACATGTGAGATGGAGGTGAAACAAACTGATTGTGTGTCCATGAACTCATCCAACAAGAGTCACTGCACAGAATTTACTGATGAAATGATCAATGACCTCAGAGCGTCAACATGTCCAACAGATCAACTACAGGCTGGTTGGATTTACAGAGCATCAGTGTTCTGGGATGTTTGGTCACATTTAAATGTGGATCCTGGTTGGTTTTTATTAGAGCTCGTCTCTGTAAAGTGTGAATCCACTCGTCCTCATTGTATTTACATATTTAGTGAACGGGCTTATTGATCTGCTGCTGCTCTCATCACATGTTTCTTAAACATGTGATTATACATTTAAATCTCTTATATATGTATAAAGCAATAAAAATGAACGTTGAAATAAAGAATAAATCCAGTCTGTTCTTTTGTCTTTTTGTCTTCATTCCACTTCCAAGTTCAGACAGTGGTGGAGACAGCGATCATCCATGGAAACACTTCTGTTTACTCTACAAAGTCGGACAAGTCATGTTTTTCCACACAAAACACAAACAGTGATACTTTTTGTAAGTGTTCTAAGTCCAGACGACATTTTGTATCATCTTTAATAACAGGTATTTGCATATGAATTCCAAGTATTAGACACCAGAAGGATTCTCGCCCCTAACCCTCTTCTCTCGCCTGTAGATTCTACACATTCACATGTTTAATCTGTTTAATGAGAAGAACACAACTCAACACCTAACACCCCCCCACCCCACCCCCCTTCACATTAAGCTGCACTTGCTGATGTAATGATGAGGGTGACAGGACAGCGACATCACATCATGTGAGTTTGTAAATGTTGCCCGAGGCTGTTCTCCAGCAGACACGTTTACTCTGTGCATGTTAAGGGCGAATAATAAACTGTAAGGAGCAGTTACATAGAAGTTATACTTAAACCAAACTTTTATTTTGGGGACTGAAAGGATTCAACTATAACAAAAACCAAATCATAAAACGGCAATTAAAACCCTCTCTGGCTCTGTCCTCCTGTCAGATGTGATATTGCTTAAAAAAGGTGCAGAATAAAATGCTGTTCTATTTTGTTTTATTATTTATTGGCCACTTGGAAGCTATGGAGCGCCACAAGTGTCACATATCACAAAGTATTTCATTTATTAACAACAATTTGTGCGATTATTAAATAGGCATTTATGTTTTTCTTTACTAGTGATGGTTCATTATAGGAAGCAGCAGAACCCAACGCAACATTTACATGTTATCACTGTTAAAACCTTTTGGAATGTAAAGACAAGAACATTCAGGGTAAATGCAGCTGCATGCAGCATTAATATCACATGTAAACCAGCTTAAACATCATCTGACATTATGTAAATCCTGCACTGCATCATGCTGCACATTCCTGCAAATATCCCTTTTCCCCACTTAAGGCTTTTTCAACAAATTGATTAAAAGCAGCGAACAACAAATCAAACATGAAGATTTACCCGTTAAGATTCACAAGTGATGAATGCAGCCAATCAGCGGCTCAATGTGGAGAAGCTCAAGTGCAAACAGACTTCAGAAAACATAGATCTGCTCGAAGGCGCTGTGATTCCCAGTGTAAACAGGATTGTGGTTGTATATCAGTGCTTTGTTTTCCCCCTCCTCGGATGAAATATTTCATTATTCTAAATAGAGAAAAAAACAATATTACCTGAGTGTTATTTGTGCATAAAAGCATTTTGGAAATTACATTTGACTTTTCATTTCTCTTCTCCTGTTGCTGTCTGTTGAGCCCTTCAGGACCAGACAGCGTGTTCGTTGATTCGAGGTTCAAGTGGGAAAGGTAAATAATTAGACAAGTCCAGTGTTCAAAAGTCTCACAGTAGTACATTTATTGTATAAGAACAATACTTACAGAGAATCTCTGGAGTTCTGCCGGACACGTCACCAGGTCACTGGATCATGTCACGAAAGAAGCCCCTACTTTACCAAGTCCACAGTATTTGTAAAAGACACACAGTCCAACACAGAGGCGGTTATTTTCTTCAGGACACTCAGCGATTGGCCAGATGTGTACTGTCTCTCAGAGTGCAGTTTTTGCAAGCACATCATTGTTGAGAGAAGGTCCAATCTACCAGGTGTCTCTCAATATTGTGCCTTTATCAAGAAGGGAGTTTTTGCAGTGGAGAGACCCAGTAGATTGGACCTTAGAGGAGGATTTCATATGATTTTCCCATAATAATTCATGAAATGGTTCTTTGTTATAGTCTGGGCGCATCCTCTCTCCTTCCTGAGAATCCGTGCTTTCATTATCTCAAATCTCAGGATGAATTTCCCTTCTCACGCTTTTCCCAAATTGCACATTGCAGTCAGATTAACACTCAAATGTTTGCACTCTGTGTTTGACCCTGTACCTGAGTCCAGAAATTATGTATCACTCCAGGATAAAATAAACAGTTGTAATATTGTTAATTCTATAGACTACACAGCAAATATTGATTCACAGGATATAATGTAGGTAAAATATAGTAGAATATATTCATAAGGTAGAAAACAAAACATAGATATCTCAACATGTCCTGGACTTGAGTTGGAAGTGGACGTTATAAATAACCAATCGCAAACTCTTTTGCCCGAGGTTGAGGACGTTTTCAAAGACGTTAAACTTTGTAACCCGAAGCATAGAAACAGATCAATGGCAGATTGTGGTATGAAGGTAAATGTTAGAATAAAAAAGTAGATATTTTATCATCGTACAATGTTTTTGTCTCATTAGGGCCCGAGCACTGACATGACAGGTGAGGCCCTATTGAAATTGTAACGATTATTATTATTATTATTCAGACAAATTAATTGACGTTTTGAGGGCTTTAACATGCTCAAAGTCTTACCAAAATTTGCAGAAAGTTAGAAAGTGGTGAAAATTTACTTATTCTGGAATTTTCAATGGGTATCGCAAAATGTGTTAACATTGACCGATCTTCATAAAAATCGATACACAGGTGTATCATGACCAGACAAACAAAAAAGTATTTAGGTGCAATTGGAAAAACGCAACAGGAAGCCTGCTAATTTGCATTTAGTGGCCATTTTGGCCATATTCCACATTTTTACTTTGATTTACTTGTACCAGGGCTTTCATCGGATCAACTTCAACTTCTACTTGTGTTTTTCATTTGTGAAGCTCTTTGTAAGTTGGTTTTTATTCCATTGAAAAGATTCATTAACTTTTCTGGAAACTTTGAAGAATGTGAATCTTACAACCTGAGCTGTTGTGAGCTGAATGTGACAGTTCCCAGTGCAACTATTCACTTTGAGATGTGATAACACAGATAAAAACTCACAACCAGCTCCTCCCAGTCAGGACATGTCTGTGTCTCCTCCCTTCACAGGCGTGTCAGTGTAAGAACCAGTGAACAACAAGCTGTGAACTGTGGGAGCTGAGTCACTGCAGGAAGTGAACGAGAGGGGGAGGAGCAGAGATCTGTTTGTGTTCAGAGGAAGTGAAACTGTTCTAAAGTCACTGGCAGCAGCTGAAATGGCGCAGCAAGAAAATCAAATGGACAGAGAAAGATTCTCCTGTTCGATCTGTCTGGATCCACTGAAGGATCCAGTGACTACTGGCTGTGGACACAGCTACTGTAAGAGCTGTATTAACACCCACTGGGACAATGGGGAGGAGAGAGGAAGCTACAGCTGTCCTCAGTGTAGACAGACCTTCACACTGAGGCCTGTCCTGGAGAAAAACACCATGTTAGCTGATTTAGTGGAGGAGCTGAAGAAGACTGGACTCCAAGCTGCTCCTGCTGATCACTGCTATGCTGGACCTGAAGATGTGGCCTGTGATGTCTGCACTGGGAGAAAACTGAAAGCTATCAAGTCCTGTTTGGTTTGTTTGGCCTCTTATTGTGAAAAACACCTCCAGCCTCATCTTCAGTCAGCTCCATTGAAGAAGCACAAGCTGGTGGAGCCCTCGGAGAAGCTCCAGGAGAACATCTGCTCCCGTCACGTCGAGGTGATGAAGATATTCTGCCGCACTGATCAGCAGTGTATCTGTTATCTCTGCTCTATGGAGGAACATAAAGACCACGACACAGTTACAGCTGCAGCAGAAAGGACTGAGAGGCAGAGAGAGCTCGGGCTGAGGAGACAAACAATCCAGCAGAGAGTCCAGGACACAGAGAAAGACGTGAAGCTGCTTCAACAGGAGGAGGAGGCCATCAATGGCTCTGCTGATAAAGCAGTGGAGGACAGTGAGGAGATCTTTACTGAGCTGATCCGTCTGCTGGAGAAAAGAAGCTCTGATGTGAAGCAGCAGATCAGATCCCAGCAGGAAACTGAAGTGAGTCGAGTCAGAGAGCTTCAGGAGAGACTGGAGCAGGAGATCACTGAGCTGAAGAGGAAAGACCATGAACTGAAGCAGCTCTCAGACACAGAGGATCACAACCAGTTTCTCCACAACTACCCCTCACTGTCACCACTCAGTGGATCTACACACTCATCCAGCATCAGGATCCGTCCTATGAGGATCTTTGAGGACGTGACAGCAGCTGTGTCACAGGTCAGAGGTCGACTACAGGACATTCTGAGTGAGACAGAGACAGAGATTTTACAGATTGTGTCTCAAGTGGATGTTTTACTGCCACAACCAGAGCCAGAGACCAGAGCTGACTTCTTAAAATATTCACAGGAAATCACACTGGATCCAAACACAGTAAACAGATATATGTTATTATCTGAGGGAAACAGAAAAGTAACATATATGAGTAAAGGACAGTCTTATTCTGAACACCCAGACAGATTTACTGGTTCTCTTCAGGTCCTGAGTAGAGAGAGTCTGACTGGACGTTGTTACTGTGAGGTGGAGATGGGGGTGATAGGAGGAGTTGATGTAGCAGTCACATACAAGAATATCAGCAGAGAAGGAGGTAAATGTCCATTTGGATTAAATGATCAATCTTGGTCGTTATTTTGTGATAAAGAAAGTTATAGCTTTTATTACAACGGGATCATGACTCCAGTGTCAGGTCCTCGGTCCTCCAGAGTAGGAGTGTACCTAGATCACAGTGCAGGTGTTCTGTCCTTCTACAGAGTCTCTGACACCATGACTCTCCTCCACAGAGTCCAGACCACATTCACTCAGCCTCTCTGTGCTGGAGTTAGGGTTCGGTTTGGATCCACAGCTGAGTTCTGTAAACTCAAATAGACTCGAGTCATTAAAAGCAGTGATTTAGATTATGTGTGTAAATCTTTAACTTCTTTTGTCTCCATGTTGGTTGATCAAAGTTCGTTGTGGTGACGTTTCTGCTCCACACAGAGATCAGCTGTCAATCAAACACTGACCTTCCTTTATCACACATATTTAGTTCTCACTTTGTAAAGACAGAAATCTATAATTACACTGACATGAATGTGTTTGAAAGAACTAATGTTGCTGTTGTTTTCTAAATCAATGTAGAAATCAGGTTGTGTGATGTTTTAGAACCTGTGTTGATCCTGATCCTCATCAATGAGCTGATTATTTGTTCTTTTCTTTTCCACATGTGAGATGGAGGTGAAACAAACTGATTGTGTGTCCATGAACTCACCGAACAAGAGTCACTGCACAGAATTTACTGATGAAATGATCAATGACCTCAGAGCGTCAACATGTCCAACAGATCAACTACAGGCTGGTTGGATTTACAGAGCATCAGTGTTCTGGGATGTTTGGTCACATTTAAATGTGGAACCTGGTTGGTTTTTATTAGAGCTCGTCTCTGTAAAGTGTGAATCCACTCGTCCTCATTGTATTTACATATTTAGTGAACGGGCTTATTGATCTGCTGCTGCTATACATTTAAATCTCTTATGTATAAAGCAATAAAAATGAATGTTGAAATAAAGAATAAATACAGACTGTTCTTTTGTCTTTTTGTTTTCATTCCACTTCCAAGTTCAGACAGTGGTGGAGACAGCGATCTTCCATGGAAACACTTCTGTTTACTCTACAAAGTCGGACAAGTCATGTTTTTCCACACAAAACACAAACAGCGATACTTTTTGTAAGTGTTCTAAGTCCAGACGACATTTTGTATCATCTTTAATAACAGGTATTTGCATATGAATTCCAAGTATTAGACACCAGAAGGATTCTCGCCCCAAACCCTCTTCTCTCACCTTCAGATTCTACACATTCACATGTTTAATCTGTTTAATGAGAAGAACACAACTCAACACCTAACACCCCCCCACCCCACCCCCCTTCACATTAAGCTGCACTTGCTGATGTAATGATGAGGGTGACAGGACAGCGACATCACATCATGTGAGTTTGTAAATGTTGCCCGAGGCTGTTCACCAGCAGACACGTTTACTCTGTGCATGTTAAGGGCGAATAATAAACTGTAAGGAGCAGTTACATAGAAGTTATACTTAAACCAAACTTTTATTTTGGGGACTGAAAGGATTCAACTATAACAAAAATCAAATCATAAAACGGCAATTAAAACCCTCTCTGGCTCTGTCCTCCTGTCAGATGTGATATTGCTTAAAAAAGGTGCAGAATAAAATGCTGTTCTATTTTGTTTTATTATTTATTGGCCACTTGGAAGCTATGGAGCGCCACAAGTGTCACATATCACAAAGTATTTCATTTATTAACAACAATTTGTGCGATTATTAAATAGGCATTTATGTTTTTCTTTACTGGTGATGGTTCATTCTAGGAAGCAGCAGAACCCAACGCAACATTTACATGTTATCACTGTTAAAACTTTTTGGAATGTAAAGACAAGAACATTCAGGGTAAATGCAGCTGCATGCAGCATTAATATCACATGTAAACCAGCTAAAACATCATCTGACATTATGTAAATCCTGCACTGCATCATGCTGCACATTCCTGCAAATATCCCTTTTCCCCACTTAAGGCTTTTTCAACAAATTGATTAAAAGCAGCGAACAACAAATCAAACATGAAGATTTACCCGTTAAGATTCACAAGTGATGAATGCAGCCAATCAGCAGCTCAATGTGGAGAAGCTCATGTGCAAAGAGACTTCAGAAAACATAGATCTGCTCGAAGGCGCTGTGATTCCCAGTGTAAACAGGATTGTGGTTGTATATCAGTGCTTTGTTTTCCCCCTCCTCGGATGCAAAGCTGTGGAAGTTCTTCCTGGCTGCAGGGAGACAAAGCCAAACTAAATATCCACATCAAGCTACTGAGGATTCAAAAGAAGAACCAAAGATAATGCTCTTCATACCTTCGCTGACGAAGAACTCTGCCATGTAGAAGGTGGTCCTTACGGCCGATGGAGTGTGTGGGATGTACGGCCGCGTCCATTCAAATGCATTCTTTTCTGGATGCCACTGTGTCGCATAGATTGGGTAATCATACGCTGTGGAGAGGTAAACAAAGAGGAAGGACTCAGGGTTAAACACTTCTGTGGGATTTATTCTGTTTTAAACTTATTAAGTCATCGTAGCTACCTTCCACTGTCGACACAAACTGGGTTTCTCCGTCTGTGTTTGTGGAGAGAACTTTGTAAAACGTCTTCAGGTCCTCATTGGTGTTGTAAGTCTGAAAGGTGAGTTACCAGATGTTGTAGATAAAGTTTGACAATGGAACATTTTCTCGTCATAACAATAATGAACGACTTACCAACAAAGCCAAACTCCACGTGTGAGAGTTTTCTGTCAGTGGCTCAGATGCCAGATCTTTCATGAGCTCAGCTGGGAAACCTTTAAACATCCGGCTGATGCTGGTTTCTAGAGGTGGGGTCACAACATTGAGATCATTTAATACAAAATAAAGTACATTTAAAGCAGCTAAAGACGTCTTTAAATGAAACAATATGTAGTCTGGCATCATCAGAATAATTTTGACATGTTTCCAGACAAAAACTAAGATATTGACACATTATAATTGTGTCAGTCTAACTGTTACGTTAAGATAAATCTGGCTAAGGAGATACATTCATAGAAAATACATGGATAACACAGAGCAGAATATATCTGGATACATCCACACAATTCTGATTATAGATCAGTAAGCAGGTGTATTTAAGTCGTACCATTAGTGAAGTCCAGCGGCAGTGACACACCACTTGTGTCCGTGTGCGTCAGTAACGACTTTCCACTCGTCAGGTACATCAGCTGCTCGAACCCGAGGCAGGTTCCCCACACGGGGAAGTAGTCGCCTCGCTTGTTTGCCTGAAACGTCGCACACAGTTTAAAACTTGATCCAACTTCAACATGTTTCAAACTGGTTATGAATTTAATAAAAGTACCTCAATAGCAAGATCATAAAAGATTTTTGCAGCCCGTTCATAACCAGATGAGATGATGCTGACTCCTCCTCCCGGGTAGAGGATTCTGTTAAAAACACACAGGAAGAAAGAGGTTATAGAGTAAACGTTTGGTATCCTTTTTATCATATATAAATACATATGTCTATAACCTCATGTTATATGGGGCCTCTATCAGAAAGCAGGGTCAACAAACTCTGAGCAAAACTTGAGCCGACAAAAGCTGACGTTAAAAATCTGATCTGAGTTAAACGTGTGTCTAGTGAGCGGGAAAATATGGATATATATATATATATATATATAAATGTGAAATATCCAGAAAATATCTGAGTGAGTCAATATGAGAATGCAGAAGGGAAATGTCCGGAAAATTATATTTCACACACATGGAAATAGAAGAATACTATTATCTCAGTATGAAATATTGGTTTCATTCATGGAGCAGACAAATATGTAAACTTGAAAAAAAAGAAGGGGGTCATAAATATAATCTTTTGGGACTTAAGAGGCTCAGTATCAACAACATTTTTTGAGATTTAAATAAAAACTCAGCCTTGTTTTTAATCCCCAAATGTTTCTGTTAATTTTAAACACAGATTATTATTATTTTGACATAATGGATACGAATGTTGACCCAAACTGATATTTATATTTGATTGATTGATGATTTTAAACTGTATCTTCTCCACCACATATCAAGTTAACTTTATATTATTAAAGCACATTTACCCATTGATGGAGTTAAACGTGTGTCTGGTGAGCGGGAAAATATAGATATAAATGTGAAATATCCGGAAAATATCTGAGTGAGTCAATATGTGAATGCAGAAGGGAAATGTCCAGGAAATCCACAACGCTGATGATGTTTCACACATGAAAATACAAGAATACAAATATCTCAGTATGAAAAATTGATTTCATACATGACACCGACAAATATGTAAACTTGAAAAAAAAGAAGGGGATCATAAATATAATCTTTTGGGACTTAAGAGGCTCAGTACTAAAAACATTTTTTGTGATTTAAATAAAATCTCAGCCTTTTTTTTTATCCCCAAATGTTTCTGTTAATTTTTAATACAGATTTATTTATTTTTTGACATAATGGATACAAATGTTGACCCAAACTGGTATTTATATTTGGGGCTCTATGAATAAAATTTGATTGATTGATGATTTTAAACTGTATCTTCTCCACCTGATATCAAGTTAACTTTGTATTATAATAACACATTTACCGTTTTCCAAGATGCTAAACTTTGTAACCCGAGCGTAGAAACAGATTAAAGGCAGATTGTGGCAAAAGTTAGAATAAAAAAGTAGATATTTTATCAGTGTACAATGTTTTTGGCTCATTTGTTTTATTATTTTTTGGCCACTTGGAAGCTATGGAGCGCCACAAGTTTCACATAATAAAGTATTTAATTTAAATACTTTATTATGTGACACTTTTATATAAAATTGACAATTTTATTCGTATAGCCCCAAATATAAATATCAGTTTGGGTCAACATTCGTATCCGAAAAAAATAATAATCAACAATAATGTTATAATAACACATTTACCCATTGATGGAGTTGAACAGGGTCTGGTACTCCTCCAGTGTCTGGTTGATCCTGCAGGGACAGAACAGATCACCAGTGAGACACCAGGTTTCTCTCCAGTGGGAATGATGGTTATAAAAATAAGTTAATAATTCATAATTTCATAAGAGTCTCACATGACGGGGACGACCCTCGCTCCTGCTGCCTCCAGGAACTTCACGTAGGAAGCAGCGATGTACGAGCTTGGTTTCGAATAAACCTCCTGAGCCAGAACCCCTGAGAGGGAAACACGTGTGTGAAACAACAACAACACGCAGGGGTTGTGTTAGAGAAGCAGGAGGAGACGAGACAACATGGAACTCACCCACCACAGGTCTGTCGTTCCTCTTCGCTGAGGAATAGAACGGGAAGCACAGCAGAGGAATAAGAAACAACGGAACCATCATGATTCTGAAAGCAAAACAAACATCAGCTCGTTTCACCGCCGCCGCCATTAGACCGCCGGCTGCCGCACTTCCGGTTGGCTTCAAAATAAGAGCACGCCTGACCTTAAATAACCTCGGTTATGACATCAGGTTTTTTCACCTCATGAAATAAAATAATATAAATGTGTGTGATGTTTTCAACAGTGATCATTGATCCATTTCATTTGTTTTTAAGCTGCCACATCCATTTAGATTGGGAAATATGTATGTACAACACTCCGCTACATATACACTTACTTCACATCATATGTGATATGTGTTCATATAAACCATATTGATATTATTTATCATTTTATACAATAATATTGTCTTTTGCACACTCTGTCTACATATTCTTACGCTCATAGTATATTATATTATCTATTGTATAGTCAAATACTTATATTCATACCTCTACTATATATCATATATTGTATCATACTCTCTGTATATTATTTGTATACATAAGTCTATATACACATATTTATACATGTGTACATGTTATAATTATTATCATTATATTACTATTACTATTATATTTACTGTTGCTGCCATTATTACTATATACTGCTATATATACTGTACTATTTTTATATAATGTCTAACAATAACATTACCATCAATTCATCAGTACTATTACCATCATCTTGCCACTGCACCTTATCTACCTATTTTATTTTATTTTATCTTGTGCTTCTGTTTTGTATTCTTTCTACCTCAATATTTTATATTTTATTCTATTGTATTGTATTTTATTGTATTCAAATATACCGGCTGCTATGACAACTTAATTTCCTTTCGGGGATGAATAAAGTACTCTATAATCTATCTATCTATCTATCTATCTATCTATCTATCTATCTATCTATCTATCTATCTATCTATCTATCTATCTATCTATCTATCTATCTATCTATCTATCTATCTATCTATCTATCTATCTATCTATCTATCTATCTATCTATCTATCTATCTATCTATCTATCTATCTATCTATCTATCTATCTATCTATCTATCTATCTATCTATCTATCTATCTATCTATCTATCTATCTATCTATCTATCTATCTATCTATCTATCTATCTATCTATCTATCTATCTATCTATCTATCTATCTATCTATCTATCTATCTATCTATCTATCTATCTATCTATCTATCTATCTATCTATCTATCTATCTATCTATCTATCTATCTATCTATCTATCTATCTATCTATCTATCTATGTTTTAGTCAATACAACAAGCTATTCCATTCCTGTGAAATGACATTGGAATCCATTTGGTCAAAAAATAATCAGTATTTTAACTAAACGGAAACATATTTTGAGATTATGAGTTTTAAAATTACTACTTGTGTTAGTACGGAGCCTCTGAAGTCCCAAAAGATCATTGTGCTCACATGATTGATCCCATATGATAATAATTAAATCATAATACATTACTTTGAGAAGGTGTTTGTGTTTTAATCACTCAGATGTACAAAGGCACCAAATTTTACCAAAGCTATTTTCAAGTTTTATTCTCACTTGCATGTCACACAATGAGATTCTTGTGGCTCTCGCACAGAGACACAGGATTGTCAGGAATCATTTCCTGCGCCACATGAAGGACATGTTGTTGTTGATGTTAAGGATTTACATGATAAATACGATGATTTTAAATGGAATAAACATAAACATATACAGCAGTGCTTAAAGAATAAGATTCACATTTCTGTAAGAGGACGTTCTTGTCCCCTTTTGTTCTGATCCTGCTTCAGGTCATGACATCACAACCAGTCT
The DNA here is from genome assembly GCF_963576545.1 of Limanda limanda. Taxonomy (NCBI): domain Eukaryota; kingdom Metazoa; phylum Chordata; class Actinopteri; order Pleuronectiformes; family Pleuronectidae; genus Limanda; species Limanda limanda. Next base: position 2,944,546 of record NC_083655.1, read on the forward strand.
GGTTTGTAACCTTCAGTCTGTTCACGTCGACACCAGCAGCAGTCAGATCATCGTGGAGTCGGCTGACCAGGTCCTCCGGCAGCTCCCGGGTGCGAGCCAGGATCCAGGCAAAGTCAACGTGGAAAAGACGGAGTAAGTCTGAGCAGGAGTAGACCAGAGAGTAGGACTGGTAGTCTGTGGAGAGAACCCAGTACGGACCATCTGGAACACCTGGATACAGAAGTTATAGTAAAACATACAATTTCCCAAAAGACAGAAACTGCATCCAGAGTTCACCCACCTTTAAAGAAGCTGACCCCCAGCTTGGCAGGTTGAGACGGGTCTTTAACTCTGGCAACACCTTCAATGGAGTTGATCTTCCCATTAGACCTTTACAGAGAGGAAGAAAAGGGAATTTTAACCAATAATTCATACATATTCTTACATTAGAATTAAAAGAAGTATTCAAGTTAAATCCTTACAGCAACTCTGCATTGTGAACTCTGACTGTCCCGTCAGCGAGAGGAGAATAAGTGGCCTGGACACATTTCCCTTTCTCAAACAGAGCTGGGAGCTTCTCTATCTCGTACCAGGTTCCCATGTACTACAGGGAAAACAGAGCAGAGTAAGTTCGGCTGTAGCTGAGCGATATAACAAACTGAACCAGAAGGAAAGAGTCAGTGTTTCACCTCCGTGACGTTGAAGTCCTCTTGAACAGACGGCTGAGGACAGCCGCCGAGGTGGAGGGACTGAGCGTCGACAGCCGCGGTCGACAGGAGGAGCACGAACAGAACCTTTCACACGGAAGCTAGAAGAGTTAATGTGATGAAGCGTGGAACAGTCACCAGGAGAATTCCAGTGGATGTTTCTCACTCTGCATATTACAAGTTTTATCATTAGATTCCCTCAAGACGTTCAGTACCTGGAACTTCTTCATGTTCAAGTCGCTGGAGATCGTCCGATACAAAACACGATATCAAAAGATGTGAAGCAACAGCACCATGTGCTCCGTGTTTTCAGCTCAGTACAAACTGACCTGTGTTTGGTTTGTGGGATTTGTTTAGTTTCCTCTGCACATCAGACCTTTGGAAGTCAACTGTGTTTGAAGAGCTAAACATCTGTCAACAAAACCTTTGACCTTCAGTACAGAGTTATCCAACAATCACATTCAGCTCAAACTACAGTATAATAATTCTGCCTTTTGCTGCCTTCAGGGTAACTGTTGTAGGCAGCTCATTATTTACTTTATGAATTATTTATAATGTAGTGGGCTCAATAATAAAGAAAATAAATGGCAACCGTAAAGGTCGAGAGGTTTTGAACAATATTATATCTATTGATCGTTTCATGAGTGAGTGAGTTCTCAAGTTGTTTGCAAACAAACAGGTCAAATGACACGTGGCCTTTTGTTTCCTCATATTCCAATGCTGACCTGTTAAACGCCAAATAATGAACCAACAATAGCAAAGAAGAAGATAATCAGCTGCTGGTAAACATGAGAATGAGAATAACATGTATTTAAATTCAGGTTTGCATATGTTGTATGAGTGAAGAACATCTTTAAGGCCTCCAGGATACACAAAGTGTATAAGTGTCTTTAAGTAGGCGGAGCAAAGATGGAAGTAAAGAACAATGATATCTTATTTCCCCCCTGTGTACATTCAATATATACGCAGACACACAGACATACATCACAATCCTTGTACAAACCAAATTTATGCATCTTTCCTTATGGCTATCAAACATTCAATACCCTCTGTTTCACTTAGTTTTCATTCTGAAATGTCTCAATCTTTGACATTACAAATGAAAAGAGGCATAATTAATAAATAAAATCCCTGTTTTACTTTTAAGTGAATATGTCACAGTGTGATATATATTTCTTGTAAGTTGAGTTTGTGAGTTATTTTCTTTCCTGCATTGAGAATGAAACAAGATCCGCTTATGAAAAGAAAAATCTTTATTCAACAAAGCACCAACATTTATACAAAAACACGTGCTCTCACTTTCGCCGGCATGAAATTACTTTGTAGGGTTTGGTTTTATTGGATTGTGAAAATATGTTTTGCTTGTTTAAATCTTGTGAATTAAACTCTTAAACTTTGAGTTTGTCAACATTCTTCATAAAAGTATGAGCTTAAAAAACAACTGTACAAAAAGCTAAAAAAAAGTGATGAAAACAAAAACAGTCATTTGACAAACAATGAACGATAAATTACATTCTTAAATTGAATCATTTGATTTCATGTTATGTGCTGTGACGGTATAAATAAATCTAAATGGATTTAAATTAAATAGCCTAGAAAGAGCTGCTAAGGAGTGAGATCACCGAGGTGTAAGAAAAGCTACGAACACTTTCAAGAATGAAGATGTTGAACTAAAGAATTGTTTTAAAATGAAGTACAGTGCAACAATATTTACTTTGGTGGCAACACTGGTCGTCAGGTCGTCCTGCTGTCGGACGAGGGACAGTTCTTAAAGTCTGGCTCTTGAAATGTTGAGTAAACGTCTCCTGAAATTCTTGACAAATGTAAAAAAAACTGTAAACAAAACAACGAAAGTCGCATTTCGACGCTTCTGTTGAAAAGTCTTTGGGGATCTCTCAGGGCAGGTTTCAGGTTCAGGTGCAGATTTCTGTGTGTCCTCGGTTTGTCTCTCAGTCTTCTGTAAGAACGACGAGACGGATGCAATAGAGACGTCTTATCCTCAACACACCCGGGTGACTATGTGCAGCCGTTTGTGTTGCTTTGTTTGATTCTCACAAATCCATCTTGTGGCGTTTGTTTGCAGTAACGGTTAAAGGTGCCGCATTCATCATTTTAGCAGTAATAAATTATTTACTTTGAAAGGACAGCGTTAATGTCTCGAATTAATACGAAGACTGGCAGCCGCCATCAGGCTCTGCTGCATTTTACATTATGTGCCACAACAGTGGAATTAATGGGAAATCCATCATGTTACTTTACAACACACACGGACATTGCTTTTGAAAGGAATCCTCCAAACTTCACATTACAATAAATCTCTGTTTGTTACTGCGTCTGAATCTTTCTCCTCAGAAAGTGACGTGGGGAGTAAAACAAGTATAAATATCCTTTTTGCAAAATACAGGCTTTTCCTGCCACACAATGCGACACATAGCACCAACCATGTGCTGAAAATGACGTTCTTTGCGTAGAAAGACACATCTGTTCCCAGAATGTTCCACGGTGGCTGAGATGGCTTCCTCGGTGGAGTGGTTTGGGGCGTTGGGGGGGCGGTTGGGACAGGATCTAAGGGTTTTTGTGGGTCTCGATGCAGAGGACGATGTACTCGTTGGAACAGCTTCGCGTCTGTTGGCCCAGGAGCAGCCCCGAGGTCAGGCTGGACGACTGACCCATGACGGACACGTGGTCCGCTTGCCACGTCTCACAGTGTTTGTCCAACACTCGGAATCCCCTGCTGGTGGAGCCGTGCCAGATGTTCTTCTCAGGCCTGGGGGATAGAGGGTAGAAGATGAAAACTTGACAAACTCAAGGGAACAAACAAAGACTTGGGCGGCCATTAAGGTTTACTGACCAGAAGGGGTCGGCTAAAACGTCCCGTCCATCGAAGGAGTAGATGGGTATCCGGGAATTCACTGGTCCTCCGTCGCCGCTGAAAATCGCTCGCCAGTTCCTGAACATCACGTCTCCCTGGAAGACGACACAGAGCAGGTGAGACAGGCGGAGGAGGAGGAGGGTGAACCCCTGACAGACATCGAGCAGGGGAGAAGACTCACCCTGAGGTTGGTGACGGGCAGATTTTCACGGAAACCAGGGTAGACCACATGGACCAGGTCCTGCCTGTGGGAGGAGATGAAGGCGCGGTAGTTCGGAGCCAAGCCCATGGCCTTGGCCTGCTCGTAACACATGCGGTCGGCCGTGTCGAGTCCCATCAGGCCCCCGGAGTGAGGCTGGTTCAGGGCCACCAGGTTGAGCTGCAGGGAGAGGGAGCAACGGGCCAGTGTTAGTCTGGGGATCTGGATTTTAAACTCATAGGACGACCTCACAGGACGTTATAGACATTATATATAACAACAAACCAGGGCTGGGTGATAAAAAAAACCATAACAATTCTTATCGCAATGTAATTTTATTCAATAGCAACATAACAAAAGTTCAATATTAATAAAGGAAAGTGTAATACTTTGAGCCTAAATACATTAATTAATTCAAAATAAAAGTACGTGTGTGATTTCCACTCACCCTCTCTTTAACTGAAGTTATTCTTTGGATCGTGTCTCCTCTTATCTGATATGCAACTCGAGGCTTAATGAACAGAAAACAGATGTTATGCAGATGAGCAACGGCCTGTACAATATTTCACAACAGCACTTTCATAGAGTAAAATCCATAAAAACAAGCAATATGTACCTCGTCCTGTGGGATGATGTTACTGGAGAGGTAGATCAGGCTGCCGAGCTGTGACCACACAACAAAAGACAAACCGAGGTTGTTAAATTGGTTCTGTATGTTGTGGACCTGTCATGTCTTCTATGTGTATATATAATCTACAGATTAACTCTACATGTTCAACACTAGTCTGAGTGTTTACCTGTATCTCTTTCCATCCCTGGGAAACCTTGAGGAAGAGACTTCCTGTCTCCGTGACGTAGGACAGAGTTCCCTCCGCGTCCCGGACCGTGTTCTGCATCATGCTCTCACGAGTAGAAAAGGTTTTCAGCTGACAAGCAAACACAGAGAAGTCCAGTTACATGAGGAGCAGGTGGTGTGGTTGAATATTTATATACAATAAAAGCTGTAGATGACATGTATACATTATGTGTGTGGCCAGAGGAAACATATTGACTTACAGATGCTGAGTTACCCGAAGATCCAGGAGGTCCTGGTGGTCCAGGAGGTCCAGGAGCGCCACTGATGGTCAAACCTGCCAGAACAAAAACATCAACTTTCAAAAAAGCTCAGAAGATTAATAAACAGTATTAAAATCATAAGTATGACCGATGAGATGTACCTGAGGAACCGTATCTTGGGGATGATGAAGAGGGTGCTGGAGGCCCCGGTGGACCAGGAGGACCAACAGGACCAGGTCTCCCATAACCTGGGACACCAGGTGAGCCGGGCATCCCGGGGTGGCCTGGAGGTCCCATCACCGACTCTCCTTTAGGACCCTGAAACATGGCAGGAGGGATTTTCTGAGTTTAGTTGTCAGTTCTGTGTCAGAAAGGTGATGAGGTTGTGTATCTGAGGAACTTTGACTCACCACCAGTCCTTGTCTACCGGGGTTTCCTGTTTGCCCCAGCATACCGGTCTCTCCCTTGTCTCCCTTTTCGCCTTTCATTCCCTGGTCACCTCTTGGCCCCTGTCATTACACAACACACACAAACACCGACAAACAAACAAACCTGAGTATCATGGAACATTAAACCAACATTCTCCAAAAACAAGAAGACTTTGGTTTGAAACGTACCCAGGATCCTCTGGGCATCAAAGTACCTACAGAGGAGAAAACACAGGAAGAAACAAACATTACAAATATATTTTAAAAGCTAGTTCAATCACAGCAGAATGATTTCATTGAAAAATCGTAATAGAAAATTTAAAGAATTATTAACAACAATTATTTTTCTCTCTGGTGATATTTAAAGTTGTAATATGTGTGCTGTTACATTGAGAACGTTGTTATACTTGAATTGTAACGTGCTGACTCACTTGGTGGAGATGGCATCCCAGGAAGGCCTCTCCCTCCCTTCTCTCCTTTCACCCCCCCCTGACAGTTTCCTTGGAGACAAAAACAAATAAATCAACATTACCCCTAAATCCATGAACGTAAGAAGTATTTTGAAAGATGTTTAATTTATAATTTTAACTTTCTATTTAATAAACCAACCTACCGACTGCGACGCTTCCATTGGGATTAAGCTGAAAAATATGAAGCACAAACATTATAGTGATTTGTCATTTAAAAATACTAAGAGTTCTTCCACTCGTCACTTATTAGTCTGTTGTGTTAACATCACAATCCACATGCAGATGACTATGATAAGTGATTTTTAAAAACTACCTCAGTTGGTTTGTGACACCGAGCCTTCACCTTTCCAGACTGGATGTGAAGCATGCAGGAGTAGGAGGGAGTCCGTGAACAGTTCTGAGTGGTGACATGTTACAGGAAGTACTGATGTTACACAGAACCACGTGCAAGTTAGAGGAAGGATGTGCAAAAGAAACGGAGACGGAAAGAAAGTCGGTGTTGAGGGAACTGAAGGTGACGACTGGAAATCAGAGAGGAATCACTGTGTTGCTATTTAAATTCATAGAAGAGATTATATAGGACACTGAGGTGACCCTCTACCGACCTGTGAATAACTTATCTGAACAAAACCTTCTTTACAACTTGTGTCAGAGAAAAAGATTGAAAAGGAGTTTCATCATAGATAAAAACTCTGAATGAAGTTTTATACATATCGATGGTATTTCATTCACAGGAGGTTCTTTGACACAGGCTGTGGTAAAAGGTTTTATTATCACATGCTTTAGTAGCAATACTGATGAATACAGTGTTTTCAGAAAGTACTCAGACCCTTTTACTTTTCATTATGTTGCAGCCGTATTCTTGAATCATTTCAAATGTTATTATTTCCCTCAAATCAATCTACACTCAGTCTCCTCGAGTGGCAAAGCAAAACGTTTATTAAATATTGAAAGTGAAATGTCCCATTGACACAAGTATTCAGTCGCTTCAGTCGGTTCTTAGTTGAAGCAGCGATTACAGCCTCCGGTCCTCTTATGACTCAACGATCTATTCACACGTGGATTTGTGGATTTTCTGCCCCTTGTTCTCTGCAGATCCTCTCGAGCTCTCTCAGGTTAGATGGAGGACAAACTTTGTCAGGTCTCCCCGGAGATTCCATCAGCTTCAAGAGTCCTGAGTGCTCTGGACCAGGTTCTCACGAAGGTCACCTCTGGTTTCCGAGGCCCGGCTCATGTGCAATCAAGTCAGTCTTTGCTCAGGAAGACAATCAAGGTGGAGAAACATCTGTCCAGAGGCTGAATACTTATGTCAATGGGATATGTCACTTTTTTCTGAGCTGAGTGCAGATGAATGTGGGGATAAAAAGATTAAAAGATTTTATCACGAGGCTTAAAAAAAGTGAAGGGGTCTGAGCGTTTTGTGAAAACTCTGTAGACATAAACTTACAGCCATTTTGCAGTGAGGTCTGGGAGGGACTGGGAAAACTGTCTTCAGAAACCAGAGGAGAGAGGATCATACGCATGTGCACAATAATAACAAGAAAAAATACATATGTATGTCCAGTATATATTAATGAAAGTATGTGTGTGTCTGTTCTTACTCCTTTGGGGCAGTTGAACATTCCTGGGCGGCCCGGTGGTCCAGGGGGGCCGGGAGCTCCCTTATGAAGATGATACAACACAAAAGTACACAGATTAAAAGGAGATTATGAGTTATAAAACTTATAATTACATTTGTCTAACTTCAGAGTTTGAGACTGGTGTGAGACTCACCTGCAGCCCAGCAGAGTCCCCTCTGTCTCCTTTCAATCCCATCGGGCCTGGACGACCCTTCACAGACAAACACACACATTATCCACAATCATACAAGTGACAACAACAACTTTATGTAAAGTAAGATTGTCTTTAACACTAACGATTCCCACAAGGACGCTTGGGAAATTGGGTAGTTTGTCGACTTTGCTGTTTCATTTAATGTTAAATTATGTGTTGAGTGTTTTTCACAGCAGAAGACAAACAATTGCTGTTTGAAAAGAACATATAAAACGAGAATTTTCAACCTGAAACTCCTGATTCAAAGAGCCAACAATTAATTTGATTGAATCTTAAATCACACTGGTAATTTTTGGTGAGTTCTTGGTGCTTACAGCTCTTCCAGGAAAACCAAACTCTCCTTTAGGCCCCGGGGGTCCCACTGGTCCCTGTTAGAAACACAACAAAGGGTCTGATTGTGTTTCTTAAATATATTGACAGTGTCTTTCATCCAGAGCAACAATATAAAATCTCAGAAAAAGGTAATTTAGTGGAATTTGCTTGTTTTGCTCAACGTCAATACTTACTTGACCACCAGGGGGTCCAGCTACACCGTTATCTCCCTGCAGACACAAAAATACATCTTCTCTGATATGTGCAGTAACATTGAAAAGGATTTTTGAATAAGCTGTTAATGTTGATCCTGGGGAACATGTGCGTGTAAAAGAGAAATAAGGTTAAAAGAGATATAACCTTGATTCCGTTGGGTCCGGCAGGACCAGCCAGGCCTGTCACCATGGCTCCATCCGCTGCCATGATGAATCCTGGCTCGCCCTTTTCACCCTGCAGCAAAGTAAACAAACAAACAAACAAGCCACTGTAGACTGAGAAATACTGAGTGCATGAAATGTAGAAATATGAACTCGTATTAAACTGGTAAAATGTTGAATTTAGAGGAGCTATTTCTGAAAAACAAGGACATCTATAAAGAAAACAAGTTTAAAATCGGACAAAAGACACAAACCAATGAAAGAAAATACACTTATAGCTAATGAAATCATACAGACAAATGTATATATCACTTACTCTAAGTCCAGGAGGTCCTTGAACACCTGGCAACCCAATGTCTCCCTTCGGACCCTGTGAGAAACAATCAGTTAAAGTTAAATTCAGACTAAGTTAACTTCTCATCTGTATTTTTGACTCTGTTTTGACGGGAAAATTACGTCTCTACAGGTAATAACATCCGTGTATACATACTCATATGTGTCATGTTTACTTTGCATTTTTTCAAATTGGCAACGGCTGAATGTATTTACAGAAACATACGGATGTTACACTCTGCAAATATCCAACAATCTCCTATTATACTTCAATGAATGTAATACTCTATGAAGGGTGTTTCTCTTCCTGATACTCACAGCAGATCCCTGAGCATCAAAAAACCCTGAGAAGTTGAAGGCACCGTCTGTGTCGTTGAGCAGAAGCTGAAGAAGACACAGATGCAGAGTGTGTGAAATTCATCACTGAGCAGTGTACAGCTCCATCCTGTGAAAGCCTTGAAAAGCTGTGATCAGGTGCTACTCACATCCTGGAGGTTGACGAGGGGTCCTGGAGGTCCAGGTGGTCCTGCAGGGCCGGGAATACCGAGTCCCATCTCACCCTGAAATACACAGTTGATATTTAAAGCCTTTTAGCAAACAGCAACATGGAGCAACCTGAAAGTCAGAAGCGCTTTGAGTCTCTCACCTTTGGTCCTGAATCACCTTTGTCTCCCGTTGCTCCCTGCAGATGAGACCGAATAACACAAAAATCAAACATACACCTGATTTCTGTCACCATCATTGTGTTTTTCACAGGCTTATACGTAATTATCATGTATAATAATAATAAAAACTACGTTTGTTTTAATTTAGGATCCATTCATGTACCTCACTCATTATACGTTTTAGATTATGAAGACTCCTTACCAGTTACCTACTATGGAAAAAGCTCACAGTATCAACTGGTCTTAACTATATGTGAAAGTCTACATTTTAATGAAACCATTAATCTATTGACGTGTCTGTCAATCGATCTGATTTCTGACCTCTTCCCCTTTCGGCCCGTCCAGTCCTGGGAACCCTGGTCGTCCTGCAGGACCCTCGTCCCCCTGCAGAGGCAGCAGAGAAACATCCACCGGGCTCCATTCATCACTGACACAATGTGCTAATGGTAACATGTAATTCCTATATTCCCATTCAAACAGTATTCATAACGTTCACATCACACTCACCTTTTGACCTGGTTTTCCTGGAGCGCCGTCTAAACCGTCTTTACCCTGAAAGAGACAAAGATAAACAAGGTTTTAAATTCAAGATGCTCACTTCTCACAACTGTAGAATTAAATATATCAACTGTAAAGAGGAGTCTGGCAATAAAGTTTTAAGTAACTAATAAACCTTACATTTGGTCCTGGAGCTCCAGGGACACCCTGTGGGAAACAGAGGGAGAATATAACATCTGATACAACAAGACGAGTTGACTAACAACATCATGATGACACTTGGGGCAGGATGCTGCTCTTCATCACACACTCACTGTACCTGTGGTCCTGGGGTGAGAGCAGATCCTAAGTCCCCCCGCATGGCAGATCCTTCCAAGTCCTGCAGAACAAAACATGGAGATGAGGTAACAGCCACATATCCTGGAAGAGCAGATCCTCTGGTGCCATCACAGTCATATATATATAATCTAAAGGGCAGCACCTCACTTCCTGATTAACATACGTGTTGTTTTTATAGTTCTGCTCGTAGATAGGATTTAGATTTGTCTAAGATCTGCTTCTCTACATGTATGACAGCGATTTCATTCCGGTGTATTTGGGACAAATGTTGTCAATAGTTTTAAGAATAGAACAAAGTTTATTCTAAAACACAACTTTAAATAGTAAACCCAGAGACACTGATAATCCTGCAGTGGTCTCGTAATGTTTTTACAGAGCCTTAAGTATAGATAAGATGATAAAGATATCATCTTTATTTATTAAACATGTTGATAATTAAAACCATGTTTAATTAAAAGTTTCCCAGTCAAGCTGTACCTCATAGTCCAATGTGAGGGCTCTTCCAGGGGGTCCGGGGGGGCCCGGTGGACCCCTGGGACCGGGCTGCCCTCCTGGACCCTCGGACCCGTGGAAGCCTGGGAGCCCTGCAGGGCCATGGTCTCCCTGGGAGACAGAAGACAAATGAAAAACTTTGATTAAATCCTCTTCAGAACTGTACATAATGTGGCTGGGATTAATGTGTAAATACCACACAGAGCCCAGTGTAATTATGATGGTAATGAGGGTTCACTGCAGGGAAATAATCAAATCCTACCTTCGGTCCTGGTTGGCCGCTCCCACCGGGGACTCCCTGTTAACAAATAAAATACAATCACAGCACATTAACCACAGCGGCGACAGGAGAGAGACTGTGTTTCTGTTTTGCACAAAGAGGCAGAGCAGCGACCCCCCCGGAGGCCCGGAGCTTTATGAGTCTGCAGGGTCACCTCATTAGTAGCTCGGCTCCTGTGTCAGGTGGCTGTTTAGATTGTGTGTAGTTGTTTTTCTGCTAACGGAGCACTAAGAGCCCGGCTCGGGGGAAATCAGAGACACGAGCAGGAGCCACACGAGGGTTTGAGTTCGTTCACACAAGAGGAAATAACTCAGATCCTTTTAAATTGTACTGAGAAAGTTAATGAGCTCATTCATTCCATAAGAAAAGTGTTTATTAGAACATTTTATTGGATTTTTTAAAGACAGTTTTGTGAATTTTGTTCTCCCCCTCACCTTGTCTCCCTTCTCGCCAGCAGACCCTGGATCGCCATCTTTTCCATCCGCTCCCTGCAGGAATATTTCAGGATTTAGCAAAACATAAAAGCACATTTATGACTTAAATGCACGAGCAACCATATATCTCTTATAATATCTCTTAAGAAATGTTTGGCTACGTGCAAGCTATCGAGGATAAACTGGCTCACTTGAGGCTGTATCAAAACAAATCTGATGAGTTACCAGAAACTGAGGCCAACAAATGTTTTATGCACCTTCACACTGGTGCAGTGGATTCTCATTAAAACATGTGAGTTGTACATTCACACAATTAGTAAAAAGCCTGTGAGACAAAAGACACATTTCCCCCAACCGAGGCTACAGCGGAGACCATGTTCTGAAGCCAAATGCCTTGAGCTTCTAATGCTAACTGCAGATAATGCAAAGGACTTGACCCTACACACTCACACACACACACACAGACACACAACTGCACAGCAAGCAATGGCAAGTAAGCAGTGAGTGAACATGGCTTTTTAAAAATAACGTTGGGGGAAATTCTGTCTTTTCAGCCCCTTTGATTTGGGGCCAGATGTTAATACCTGACCAGACCCTGAACCAGAGCCAGACCAAAAACCAGAACCAGAACCAGAACCAGAACCAGAACCAGAACCAGAACCAGAACCAGACTCAGACCAAGACCCAGAGCCACTAAACCACTCCACAATCACCTGGAAACAGAAGCTTGGTCAGGAGAATGATTGTAGGACGAGAAAACTCGTGTTTCAACTTCATGTTGAAGATGAACTTCCACAAGCTGATATCTTGCTTCAGAAAATAATCAGTCTTCAATAATTCCTTAGTCACATTTCATATATAACCACTGACTTTCGTATTTTATATATTTCCCTCTTTTATTTTGCTTCTTTTAAAGATCTGTCAAATACAAACAAGAGCAAAGAAAAGGAGGAGAACGTAGAACCTACAGGAAGTCCAGGATCTCCCATCACTCCGTCCTTCCCATCTCTCCCAGGAACCCCAGGTGGTCCAGGAAATACGTCTCCGGACGAGGTCCCAGGGGTCCCTGGCTCTCCAGGGGGGCCGGGAAGCCCTGGAGCTCCCTGAGGAAACAAGACAACACATTTAAAAGTCTAAGTGATCAAAATATTCAACTAATACATCTTAATGGAAAAAAAAGGTGCATCAAGATTAGTTTTGTTTCCTCAAACATGTTGTTTTTCTCTTTCTCATTATTTCCAACATTGAGTCACAGACTTTAAATGAACTGTGTCATAATAAAAGACTTAACTAAGAAAGACTTTAACTCACCCGAATAAGTTCTGCATCACTGTCAAAGTCTTCAAATCCTGACCCCTCCTGGTGAAAACATGACATTACCAGTGAGTCAGTCAACAAGCTCATCACCAACAAATCAATGATCACAACTAATCAATTCAAGAGTTTTACACAAAACTAAACATGTTTTTTAGATTTATTATCATAACTTGTGCATTAAAGTGGGAGTGAACAGAACTATAATTAACATCAAATTCTTTACAATAGAAACTATATTCAGTTTGTTGATGAATTTGTTATTAATCTCCTTTAGTGCAAAATAAAGACAAATGGCTTTAAATGCATAATAACACTGAGCGTGAAGAGGGACAAGAATAAAACATACAACCCAAGGAAAGTGGCTACACCATGAATTACTTACAGATTAATCGAATAACGTTGTATCAATAAAACTTTAAAACTTAAACTTAAAACAATTTACCATGAACATGGACCCCGAGCTGGTTCGACCTGGAGGTCCAGGAGGCCCCGGAGGACCCGCTACTCCAACACCCAGATCCCCCTGAAGAAGACACCATGGAATAATGATGCATTTATTTAATTTTCCATCATTATTATTGTTACTGAATTATTCTTTTGCTCATTTTATTTTTATTTATTCATTATTATCAGTCAAGTTATTGTGGTATTTAATGTGTTTAATAAATGTGAGGTTATAATATTTTTTGTTTATACCTTGTCTCCCTTAGGACCAGGCTCTCCCTGAAGTCCTGTGAATCCTGGAGTCCCAGTTGCACCCTGGGAAAGAAACAGCTCAGCTCAATATACCAGAGACAGTTTCTCATTATCATCATATCATGTATCACGCTGACACTTTATACAGACATAATAAACTCAAGATCTAAATTAGCTACTGTATGTGGAAAATGGGACATTCCTGAATTACTTTTCCCCAAACACACTAAATAAGACTCCAGATAAATCTACAAAGACTGGAGAGACTCACCAGTAAACCAGTTTCACCTTTAGTCCCCTGGAGATGAGACAGAAATGGAAAAACATTCATTTGACTTTCAGAAATAACATAAATAACAGACTCTGCTCTGAATAGCTCATGTGATGTTTTCTGAAAATAGAAAGTGACTTCTCAAAACAGAACATTGGAAAGGGAGGAAGATGCATTTAAAACTCACAGGCTGTCCATCTTTCCCCGGTGCTCCAGCTGGGCCTGTGGGTCCCAGTGGCCCCTGTGGCCCCTGTGGTCCCGGCTCCCCCCCCTCTCCATCTCCTGAGGTTTGGGGGCCAGGGGGTCCTGGTGGGCCGGCCGGACCTGGATCCCCTCGCTCGCCTTTCGTGCCCGGAGACACCTGGAGGGACTGAGACTGAATGAATGAGATTTAATTACAAAAACATTAATTAAGGTAAAAACAGACTTATTGGCTTTGAGATACTTGAGTATAATTAAGTCAAAAACTGCATCTGGGAGCAAAAACAAGGTTAAAGTTCATATCTGACAATAAATAAATACTTACAGTGTCCAGGGTTGAGGCTGGAGTCGCCATCAGAGAAGATTGAACTGTGACGGAGAAACAAGTTGCTCGTTAGACATTAACCACTTTAATTTTACACAAATGATTATTGTCCTTGGTGCAGCTTTTATTGTTTATAAGCTTCATTCTGTCTTTTCTCGAATCTAAAATGGAAATAAAAGTTAAAAAAAGAGATGACGCCTGCAGCTACATTGTCTTTGTCCCCATCTGCTGGCGAATTTTGAGAAGTACAGGACGAGATGTGCAGCATTTACCTTTGACTGTGCTCTTCACCTCCTCCTGTCCAGACGTCTCCTCCATGTCTTCATCATCGTCATAACTGCTGCGTATGGACCGCTCAGTGGGCGGAGCTCTGACCGGCGTGCTGTAAGTCGGATCCAGCTCTGGGAGGGCCTATAAACATGGGAGAAAGAAATATTTAATCTATCTGTAACTGTACAAAAACACTTTGTGCAATATTCTACATCCTGGGATCATAGTTTAAATGTTTCAATGTGATTTACGTTAGTTCTTAAAATTATAGAATCAGATTTGCTTTTCTTTCGTTTTTGGAAAACATCCATCAACTTTTAAACTACCAAAAACATAATCATACTTGTGTAGATTTAGTTTTATGGAGGACTTTAATTCTCTGTTATGATTCAATAAACCATGGCTCCGAACGTGAAAAGAAGAAGCACAATCAACAGAATGTACGCAATGTTTTCTCGGAGTCCACATTGAGACTTAAAGCAACGTTCCACACATTGAACCAATCTGATCTAAATCACTTCAACATTATGTCTGCACTGTTTTTACCAGATACACAGTGATGACAGGAAGTCTCGACCCCATAAAAACTCACTGTCCTGCTTATGGACGATGCATGATGAGGGTTTGGGATTTCCATCTGTCTTTTAACTCTCCTGCTACGTCTGAGAGATGTTTCTCATCCAAATGTCTCAGAGCTGCCTGGACATGATCTGTCAAACCTCTTTGTTCCATATGTCTGAATCTCTGAGAGTCGGTGAGGTTCTCCAGAAACATCTGAGCTCAATCCCCCTGATTCCTTCTGAATGTCTCTATCCATGTGCCCTCAAGCAAGGCACTGGAACCTCCTGAGACCAGCGAGGCTGAGATCATGTTGGTAAGATTTTTACTGTGGATGTGGAACTGTAAAGTTTTGCTAATGATAGAGAAAAGAACCTGAGAGGTTAAAAAAGACGATTATTAACTCGACCTTACTACTACTGCTACTACTACTACTATTTGTACTACTGCAGTACTCTTATTATTTACTGCAATAAGCAGCTATTTCAATTACTTTTATGAATGCATGAGTTCTGTTATCTCTCTAGTTTAAGAATGTACGTCAGTGACAGGTGACTGGTTCTGGTTCTCTCCTGTTTATCTATACTCAATAGATTAAATAGAAAATAACAGAATAATTAGCTTTCTTGTGTTTTGTTAATCTGTTGGGGAGATGCCTCTTCTTGTATTTTAGCCTCTTCTAGAAAACATTGTGTTTGAAAAAAGCAGAAACTACCATTTACCTACAGGTAAAACCACTCATTTAAACTCTATTTTCTTTTGTCTTCTCTATATTACTTAAAAAGCATTTGAATAAAGAAAAGTATTTTGAATTTGGAAAGGCAACACAATGCCAAAGCGACCATTCTCTTGTGATTAAGGTCAATTAAATGTCTGCATTCTCTAAAGTTATATAATCTATAGTCTTTAAATCCTTCTTCACTCTTGTCTAAAGGAGCAGAGCTGGCACGGAGCTGCTCCGTGTTCCAGTCTCCAGCCGACCTAGAAGGATAAGAGCTGTTTTCTTTGGTCCCAGTCCAGATCAGCTAAATTGGAAGGAGAGAGTGTGTGTGTCTGTGTGTGTGTGTGTCTGTGTGTGTGTGTGTACCATGGTGTACTCTCTCTCCTCCACAATCTTTTTCACTTCTTCTCTTTCTTCAGCGTCGTCATAGGCATCATCACCACTTCCATATCCAGAGGCCTGGAGAGAGAAATGAGAGCAGGATCCAAAGATAAACACGGAGAAACACAGAAATGATTAAACGCTACTTAACAGACAGATTTTATCTGAGCTCAAACTGTGGGATGAGAAAAGTGGATCAGGGGAAAAAGGAAAGAATGAAAAATATTTCTTTTGTGCCCAGTGTTCGGTTCCCACAGTTTCAGATTGTTCAAATCCAACTTAATTTAATTCACTCACATCTGATGCAACTAAAGCTCTAGACAATAATAAAGGAAAATAGAAGATGGAACAACATCAACTGGTACTGACTACAACATGCAAATAGAGAATATAAAGTAAAAATAGAAAAGAACAAGTTCAATTCACCATTTCCAACTGAGACGATAGATCCCAAGAACACGACTGTGCTCAAATAAAAGTGGATCCTATAAGATTGAATGTGTTAAACTAAACACCTTCTGTAACTGTAACTTTTGTCTATCTGCTTTAGGAGATGGGTTTTAAAATAGATTTGGTTCCATGTAGAAGAAGCTAGACTGGAACTGGTTTGAAGAACCACTTCACAACGTAATCTTAACCCATCCCTAATATTCAAGTATTAATTGTGAGCATTAATCCGATGTAATTAAAGCTCACACTTGTCTGAGAAATGCTTTCCACCAGATTTAGGGATTCACTCCCATGCAGCCACATTAACGAGGTCCAACAAATATGTCGGGTGATGAGCTCTGGCTTTGACTCTGCATTCCAGTTCCTCCTAAATCATTATGGGATGTGGCTGAGGTCTGGTTTCTGGAGAAGTTGATTGACCAGCGAAAACTTGGAAAACATAAAATCACGGACGTGGTTAGCTTGAAATCGCTCTATGATGCAAAATAAAATTTAAAAAACAACCCATAATTCACTTTAAATGCATCAAAACAAAAAGCAAAGTCTGTTTAAGGATGAAAACGAAGATGACAGTTCAGATATTTGTGTTGAAATGTGGAGTTAAAGTAAAAAGCCATCAGAAGAAATATATAATCAAGACCAGAATCCTGAAAAGTGTACTAAAGTACAGTAACCAAGTATTTGTACTTCTTTACCTCTCACTTTGGCCATGTACATGAAAGTGATAGACATGTCCGTTTACTTTTGGCCATGTAGTGAACTGAAGTGCACTCTTTCCACCACTAGAGGAGGCGATAGTTCCAGGTTTGGACCAGAGAGGTGAAGTGTGTGTGTACTTCACACATCAGACTCAGTGTGTTGGGTGTGTTTTCAGATGTGTGTGTGTGTTTGTGCACACTCACATACGGATCGTCCTCCTCACACTGGTCATCTGGGGCCGTGGGATCTGACTTCAACACCAGCTGCTGGATGGAGCCCTGGAGAAAGAGAAAGAGAAAGAGAAGGAGGATGAGGAGAGGAAGAAGAGAAGAGAGTGTTTTATGTTACACGGTAATTTAGTTCATTCTGTCTCATTAAATGTTATTGAAGCTGAGCGACGATTCCCACACACCAACACACTTCCTCCGACCTTCAGCAGAACATATTAACCTCTGTCTGGCCAACACGTTAATACACACGCTAATATTCACACGTCAGCATCTCTCAGTGAAGCAGGTGTGTCGGGCTCTGCTCCAAAGTAAAGCCTATAATCGGATTGTTTTTAGCAAATTCAGATTTATAAAAATACTTTCACACTTTAGATGATATTAACAGCTGCTGCACATCATGTCAGCGGCTCAGCAGGGGGCCTCTGTACGTGTTAATACTGCAACACTTTAATGAGACTGTACGAACATCAGTGCTTCAATTGGTCGAGATTAATGAGCAGAAGCTTAATGAGGTCAACGGGCATCAAACGCAACAATGGAGCTGTGAGTTCTGAGCTTCTGTTCCGGGGCGTCTCAATCTAACAGAACAAGTGTGAACCCAATTATTAAGTACACGCAGGAACCCGTTCCCACGTGCAACAGCGAACAGCTCTCCACACCCCCGAGTCAGCGGCCCTCTCCTCTAATTAAATCAGCAGAAGGCAATTTCAGCCGAGCGTATTGATATTGACG